>NC_054075.1:1047930-1112751 GCF_017639655.2 Falco naumanni | reverse complement strand
CCCCCCCCCCCCCCCCCCCCCCCCATCCTCGTCTGTCATATCTTCTCCAGGTGAACTAAAAGGATTTAAATTGTACCTTTGCGTGGCCACTTTCTCCTGTTGGAAATGCATACGAGATCCTGTAGTGCATCCAAGAGGACAATATGTGCTATAACAGCTTCAAGCTGAGGTCCCCTAAGAAGAGGCAGAAAAAGATTCAGTATGGGTGGGTTGGTTGGTTGGGTTTTGGCAGGGATGATCTTACTCCTGGATGGTTTGGTACCCAGATCTACTTAAAATCCTGACTACTTACAACAGTAAACAAGCAATGCAACAGAAATTAAACACCTTGTTAACATTTAAAAAAATAGAACTGAAAAAAAATATCAAATGAGAGGAATAATGTTTGAACCTATCTCATAAAAACATAAAGGTGGCTTAGCCTTTAATGAAAAGATTTTGCTTAACTTAACCTAAATTTCTCAAATTCCACGTTTTATTTTCCCCTCCGTTTCCCCCCACCCTCCACAGTGTGTGACTATCTACAAACTGGCACATCTACACGAATCCACACTAGGACTTGACTTCACACACCCAGAAGACGGGATCTCATCTCTTTGTGGTATCTCCATCAGAGAGAGACCAAGTCCTTCACTGGCATTTGATCTGATACGGCTTTCCTAGTAGGTGATCCTGTAGCTTCCCGTTCTCTAATTTACTCGTCTCTGGAAGTAGCTTTTCATTAACCATGACCTCAGCTAGAAGGTCTAAGGATAGTCAGGTACTAAGGACTAATCCTTCGTACTGGATCTCTTCCAAAAGAAGGCTGTATTTTAAATAGACCTGTGTTTCTGTTCAACATGTATGACTTGTATTTGTCAGAAGAAATGACCCTTCTGGTGTCCTTTGACTGAGTCACCTCCAGAAGAAGTAGCAGTACAGACACTGGCTGTTAAAATGTCATCTATCATTTCACTTGGGTAGGACTTGCTGCTTTTGAAAAAACTCTTTCATTGTCTTTGTTCTGTTTCAAACAGAACGATATACTTGATATATATTCGATATATATGAATTCTACTAAAAAAATCATCACTGGATTGCTGATTGTGTCCTGTCATCCTGTGATGTCATTACAGTGAAAAATTTTAGTAGTGTTCAGACCTGATCTGTGATGGCAAAGGCAGTCTCTGTAGGTTCTACAAGAAGTGTTTCTGACCTGAAATTCTGTCGGGTTTTTATGCCGATTGATGCAGACTTTGAGTTGTGCCTTTGTGGGACACTGTCGTGACAGGAGAGTCCAGACATGAGGCTGTGACAGGCAGGGCAGTTTTACAGTATTTGCTTTCACCGGTAGTTGAACTCCCACTCATCCTGGGACCGGGGCATCCCTGGGGGGCACCCCTTGTGTAGATGTGCCTATGGACAATCATTTGAGGAGGAAAATGGTATTATTGGTTAAGAAGCGGTGAGTTCCTCAAGTTGTGTTGTCCATATGCACATTTACAGCATATGGACCCTTTTCTTTTGCTTAAAAATGTTGTGGTTTATACACAACAGGAATGCTTGAGTTTCAGAAGGAACTGAAGGCAGGTGGATTTTCTCTCTCATTTTCTAGTACATATGTGGCACGTGAAGAGGGTGGTTCTAATGTACCCCCACAGGTCCTACTAAGACCAGAAGTCTCTGATTTGAATGCTTGGGTATATTTAACACCTGCGGTGCAAAGGGTGTGCAGACAATGCATCTGCAGGCATACACCAGCTCCTGGTAAGTAACCTTCTCTCCAGGATAGACAATGAATAGAAGAAAGCAAGTGCACCAAGAGCAAGGTGGTTAATGAAAACCAAGACAAAGTAGTAGCTTCTTTTTTTCTCTTCTGGTTAAGCTTGCTATTTTAACTGAGAATAACAGACAATCTTTCAAGCTTTTGGATAAATGGATAAACAGAATCAATACACAACCTGTCATGGTAATTTTTTGAGACAAAAGTTCACTGTATTTTGTTTTTTTTCCAGAATCCTCCAATGCAGTCATCTTATGAAGCTGAACTGATGCCATCTGACTGGCTATGTAATATATCTGAAGAAAACAAGAAGGCAGAAGGCAGTCTTGAAGCCATGTTTCAGGTTGCCGATGAGGTGCATTCATCATGCAAAGCTGAAAAGGTGGAAGTGGCACCTGTAGAGAGCCAGTATTCAATCCTGGAGCTTAATGAAAATAGGGCACTGCCTGTTAATAGTTACACACCTTCAACTGAGGAAAGCCAGCCGGAACGTCTCACTCCTGTAACTTCAGACACATCATTTCTGGCGGAAGCAGATGGAGCACTGAATTTGTCTCCATTACAGCCTTCTGACGTTCTTTGTGCTGCCGATACCACTCTGTCTATAGAAACTGCTGCTGCTGCTGCTAAAATACTACAAGAACTTCTGACCGCACAGGAAGCAGATGAAAAACAGAGCAAAGAACCAGATCACCGCCTAGCTGAGTTCTCCCTCATGTTTCTTCAGGAAGAATTGTTCAGTCCAGAGCAGGTAAGGGGTAAAGGGAGATAAATCAACATCTTTCTTGAGCTAACTATATTTGATAGTAATGCTAGGGTCTGGACCGATAGCTTTTCAATATTCTTGCCTGCTTAAGAACTGAAGGCTTCTTTAATTAAGCTGTTAATGGACAGTGAAGGGTTTGCTTGGTAAAGCAAGATATAAAAAAGAAGACGGAATGAAAAAGTATCCCATGTTAATGAGCATGACATGTGTCAGCCTGTTGGCCAAGTTAGGGTGCTCATTTGCATGGGAAACATGCAGTAGTGCAGGTGTATTCGTGGTGATGAAGTGGATGCTTTTTTTAGGTTGTAACATACCGTCTTTAATCTCCAACAAAGAAGAGTATTTTGAGAATTGCCACTGGAGGCAGATTTTTGCTTAAATTTAGATAAACGGTTAGATTGTTTCTGATAAATAGGTATTAAGTTCTGTTTTCTGTGGAAAGTATAGTTTATTGACATTTGAATGGTATAAAGCAGTCTTCATTGGTTTATACTTTGTGGTGTACAACAAGTCGTAATTGTACTTCAGTCTACCTGTACCTGGTCTTCCCTGTATGTAAAACTGTAAGTCTCAGTGAGGAGTGAGGGGCATTCTAGATGTTACTCTGTTAAGGCAGCAAATGCATGCTCTGCGCTTTTTTTGGGTTTGTTTTGAAAACAAAGTAAACTCAGGAGATTGACTGCATCTGTTTCTGCTGCATGAGACCTACCTTGCATGTAGGCACTCAAAATCTCATTTTTGTGTATGCATTGAAGCTACTGTTTTATTGTTCTGTCGGTAGCTTGACGCCTTCGCTGAAGTTTCTAGATCGGAAATCATCAGCTGGTGCAAACCTCCCATTGTTGCTTTTCAGCGCTTATAAAGATTAGTCATCTTCCTCATGGGTATCTTTCTAGAAAGGGATGTGTATTCTGATCAAGCCTCTGCATAGCTCAAGCCTAGACTAGACTGTTCTGCTCAGTACTGTGTAGGGAAGAGCACATCCCTGTGCTAGTGCATAGAGTTGGCAGTACTCCTTAATTGGTGCCCACTCATTATATTAAGTGTTGACCGCACTTTAAATGTTGTCAGTTTCGAGAATTTTTGAACTGCATTTTTAGAATGACAGGTTGTCCCTTGTTGAAGGCCTTTGGAGTCCGTGACCCGAACTTCCTTGTCAAGAACTGGGGGAATTAAGTGCATGAACCACGTAGTTGTTTGGGAGGGAGGTTTTGTATATTTGTGAGAATCCTGATGTTGGTCCTGGACCGTAACTGGTTAAATAACTGGCCTCACTTTTTGAGCAATTGAAGAGCAATTCAGGGACTGTTCAGCGTTTTGTTTGACAGATTCCCTCTTCCTGTTAGAACTACTCTTTAACTAGTCTCCTCCTCCCAAACTCAGGAGAGGGAAGGTTAACTTAACACCCTGCTTGTCCAGAGCCTGCGGTCATGGCAGGTGCAGAACTCTCAGAGGAGGCTTCTGTGCCTGTACTCCTCACTTCAGGCTCCAGCACAGTTTTCTTCCTCATCCCTGAATCCGGAAGCACTCAGGCTTTCAGTGCCTGTTGGTACCATGTGTTTTAGAGCAAGCTTATGACAGAATAGTGGGCGCTGCACAGAAGACCTGCTCTATTCCTCTCTGTAGGAGCAGAGGGGGAGCAAATTCCTCCACTGTTTGTACAAGAGCATCAAAACAGCTCTGCTGGATCAGATCAAAGGTTTGTCTTGCCCAGTGTCAAGTCTCAAAACAACAGCTGTAATCTGATGTGTAGGGAAGAGCAAGAACAAGGACCGCGAACAGAACAGGGCATTCCTGCTTATACTTTCCAGCCACTTTCAGCCTGAGGCCTTGCGATGATACTGTGTACTTCATCTTAGGCTTCTGCTCTGTGGACTGAAGTCAGCCCTTGAAACTGTCGGGTTTAGCATACAGGACCTTTTGACCAAGCTGGTACTTGGCTCACGAGCTATTTCTGCACGAAGAGCTTCCTTTTGTGCGTGGCTGTTAGTAGTTTCATGTGATGCTTCCCCATTTCCGTCTCAGAAGGGACATTCAGCTGTCATCCCTGGCTGCTTACTGCATGTCACTTGTGACTTTCCGCATCGCTTATCACAGCTGACCTCAGTAGTCCTCTTTCCTGACTGTACAGCCCTGATGTAGCTTCCTCTGCGTGGCAGCTGCTCTGCACCTCTGGTTAGCGTTGGATTTGTTCTCAACTTTTTCTAGTACATCCTCTTCTGGAATGAAGAGAACATTTTTACAGTGACACAAAGATGTTTGCTGTTTTGTTTTCTGTTTCGTTCAGGTATTTCCCAGCATTTAATTACTCTTGTGACCAGCACTGAGCCTTGAACTGTCTTCCTCATAGAAGTAACAGTTTAGTAGAAACCTGCTTTATTCTGCTTTCCCGATTTCCTAAAAGACAGCAAATTAAAGAGCAGCTCTTTACATGAAAAGAGTTTGTACGTTCAACAGTTCAGATCCAGTGTTGCCCTCTCAGCCTCAATGAATTTCTGTCCTAGACTTTACAGGCTTTGGCCTTTCATGGGCATATTTTATTCCACTCCTACTCCTAAGAAATGTTTTATTTGCTTCTTAAAGTGGAAATAGAACATGTCTGTAACGATTGATCAAGAGGAATTTGCCTCCGATTTTGTTCAGTCTCCTTGGCAGCATACCTATGTGAAGGCTGAAACGCTTGCTTTCTTTGGGGAAGGTTAATCCAGCAAACCCCATTCATGCGAGTTGCTAGTTTTAGTGCCTCAGCTTCCCATCATGGTTCCAGCTGGGTATGGGTATAGTCCAGTCAGTGTCTCGTAAGTCGTGTAAGTAGTGAGATGCAGCAGTTTTGGCGTTTTTCAGTAACTGAAATGAAAAGGCAAAACTTTCACATCTGTCAGCTTTGGTAGCTTTGTTTGAGTCTCTGCCAAACAATGTTTTGGACTCTGAAGTTGCAGAAGTATTAGACCTGAGTGGAGGGTCTGTCCACAGGTGCGGTGAATCCATGATCAGAAAAATGTTCGCTTAAAAGACCAAACAATAAAAAGAAGGGATAGCTTGGGAACCAGACTTGTGTGGGCTAGGCTGATGCTGTTTGGATGAAAATATTATTACCTATTATATTAGATTACTGAAGAGTCGGTGTGTAAGATTCTATAAACACAGTGATAAAAAGGAATCTGAAAGGGGTGCTGTGCAGTATGACTGCTCTTCAGTTTCCACACACGCAGCTGTAAGGGTTAAAATTGGACACAGCATTGGAAGTACAGGTTCAGCAGTGAGGGGGAATGAAATTTCCTCAGTTTGCTGGCCACGCTCATCCCAGTGTAGCCCAAGGTGCCTTACTGGGCACTGCAGCACCCCAGGTCCTTTGCAGAACTGCTAGTTAGAGTGTCTAGACTTCTTTCACCACGTAGGCTAGTAACAGTTTCTTAATAATGGTTATCCCAATATGCATGTTATTTGTTTTTTCTTTATCAAACACTGCAATTTGGTTTTTACATCCCCCGCCTGGTATTGCTCTTCATTATTCTCTTCTTTTTAAATAATGAAACTTGCAGAATTGTTTCTAGAGCAGTTGTTCGGTGGAATATCCAGTTTAGAATGCTTACTTGAGAAATCTTCCCTTCTCTCACTACTTCATTAAGGCTGCTCACTAATTTTCCTGGAAATTTACTATTATGTAAATGTCACCAGGAATAGAGAGGTCATCATCACTTGTGAGACTTGGATTCTAGCTGGTGTAGGTAGTGACCTACAGCCAGCCTGCCTCCTTTGTTTTTGTGCCTGGGAAGGAGTTGTGGTTCAGACATCAGACAAAAGGCACTGCTAGCCACGTGTTTTTCACATGGCCTTGTTAATAGTACTGAAGCAATACATCCAGACAGCACATTTCAAAGAGGAAAAAAAGAGTCAAGTGGGTATCCAGCAAGTGCAGGAGGTGTGTTGGAGGGAACTAGTTCTCCCTGGAGTACTCCATTACTGTATTTGCACAGGCCTTTTCAAATGTTATTATACAACTTTGTCAAGGAATGTATGTGTGTTTCTATTGATATGTATGCACATAGCCTGTTATATATTCAACATTGAGTAATGACAGACTCAAGGTGGCGAGCGTGATTTTTGGAAAGACTATCTTATTACCAAGTGTGACCTCTTGCCGTCTGTAAACTCACACATAATGGTTTTCAAAAGCTTTTTTTCCCTTAACAGAAGGAAACATTGCAGACTCTGAGCAGTCATTCATCTGTAGGTTATTGATGGATAAGATATTTGCAGAGGAGATGAATATTCTAGAACAGGTGATATTGAGAAAATTTTTCTGTCTAAAGCTAAATTCCAGGTGCTTAACTTTGGGCCTGTACTGCCTCAGCGAAATAGAAATAGAACTAGGTTGTTTGGCCTTTTTTTTTTTTTTTTTTTTTTAAGCTACAGATTTTTGCCACATGATCATGGAAATGTACCAGTCTGCCCAATGGTTGCCTGCAAAATACATGCAGGGCAGCAGCAGAGGGCTCTAAAAAGCAAGCAACACATTATAACTTAATGTCTTAATGACTGGATGGGGTGGGGTGAGATTCCCAACCAGAAATGTGTGGTTTACATGTGGTTCTGCATCACACAGCTCTGCCAAGTTGTTTGAGCTAGATCTGTCGTCATTATTACAGGTGCTGGTAACAATGAGCGCACCTGTATTTCTTCTAGCTTATTTCTTCTAGCTAGTTTAATAACTGAGGGCAAAGCTCAGACTGTGGAGACATGTACCCTAACTTTGTGTATTCTAGATTTCTGATCTCGTATTTTGCTTAATACGGTATTTTGTAAGAGTTTGTTTCAATTTAGCAACCTTAATTCTGAGTTAAAAACACTTGCTACGTCAACTGTCTAGGCAGTGTTCAACACCTGTTAGATGCCCTTTTGGAGTGGAGAAGAATAGCTTTTATTTTGTTTTATTGGTTTTATATTAGTTTTATTATAAGATAACATTGAGTGATCTTTGGTTTTATTTCTTTTGTTGTTGTGTTGTGTTTTTTTTAAGGAGAATACTAGTGTTAAAAGTGAATCCAGGACATCGGAGACAGAAGAGAGACAATTCACTTCAGGAGCTGAGCCTGTGAACGAATCTGTAGGACAGACAGATTCATCTGTAAAATCTTTCTCCAGGAAAAGATGCGGTTCAGATACAGGCAACTCTCTCGGTAAGAAAGATTCTACGTTTTCTCAGAGATTACGGTGACAGCTACTCTGAAACTAACTATTACAGAAAGGGGAGAGTAGAAGAATTTACTTGTTGTCTGCCGTGTAAGTACCTCATTGTTCCTTCAGTTAAAATATTAAACTTGTACAACCTCTTTGTGCACTTACCAACACACTTCTATAGATACACTTATGCTAATTACTCTGATGTGGGAAAGGGTATAAATTATGTAAGTAAATAAAACTTGAAGTTCTGGGAGTTGTGTCAGAAACCTGGATGTCACAGTATTGAGATTAAGTCCATAGATGTATTTGCTGGAGGGCGACAGTGCTGTGAAGGAAACACTGAGTAATGAGGTAACTATGGAAGTTCCAGGAGCAAAACCCACCAAACTGATGAAGTTAGTGTAGAAGTCTGAACTCTTTGTCTCAGATCACATTGTACCAGTCTGATACGTGTCCTGAAACACATGAGAAAAACAAGCAGCAGAGTATCTGAGGCTAAAAACTTCACAAATCAGGTAACTGAAGGAAAAACCTAAACATCCACAGATTAGAGAGATATAAGAGGACACAAAAAGTACTTGGGATCCATTCTAGAGAATTTGTTTCAGCTTGCAAGTCTCTAAGAAGCTGTTTCCCTCACAGGTGTTCATCAAAAAGCTGATGGTAGAGTTTGAAGAGCTGTTGCTCACTTCAAAGGGTAGTTTCTAGATTCCAGATCATGGTGCTAGTTAATAGTTCAGCTCATAATGCCCATCAGTTTCAAACATTTAAGTAAGGAATAAAGTATTTCTGTCAGGAAGCTGAGAAAAAAGGTCGGATGCCACCTTGAAAGAAGACAAGCTCTTGTTTAAAACACAGAATCGAGAGTTCTTGTTCAATTACTGCCTGGTATCACAGATAATTAGCAAACTTCTCAGCTTTCATATCTGAAGCAAAACATTCGCTTAACGTGCCAGTTGTAAAGTGATGTACAGGAACATGTTGGAAAGCATTCCCATGAGAATGTTCCACAGGGATGAAACACGTTTATGCTAACGCTCATTAGCAACAATTGGCATAGTCTGCTCTCTGGGAAATGTGACAGTCATCCAGGCCTGCATCTCCACGGTTGTACCTTTGAGGCTTGGTGTGCGTGTTAAGGGTAGAGATAGACAGCACACCTGAGCCAAACGTCATCAGGCTCAAGCTAGCCCAAAATCAGTTGGGTGCATGATACAAGCCTCCAAGCTGGCGTAGCCTGTCGGCTGCATGTCAGCTGTAAGCCTGAAGCAGGCAGGCTCAAGTGCAAGCTGACTTCTGCTGCTCTGACTGCACCTTTGTCTGTCAGCACCTCCTGTCCTCTGTGAGACTTTGGAAACAACTTCTTTCTTAATCTTTCTGTGCTAAAATGCATCACGATGATTTCCAGGTGTTTCTTGGCAACTTACCCTCTGAGTGTGATGGAGTCCTGTCTGTTTTCCTGTTTTCCTTTGGGCACTCCTTTGCAAGTTTTCTGAGTCTGCACCTTGATACATATACCCTGCTGTGGAAAAGGCTTTTGCTCCATCTCTTTCAGTAGGCTGTTGACATGTTCACTTTTCTTTGTTACGGGGTGACACCGAGTTCTAGATGCCACACGGCGAGAGCCAATATAATGTGGTACATAATGAAGGGGGAAGGAAGGGTCACTTCAGTGACTGGGAGCAGCTCTGAGCCCAACCCAAGGTGTTAATCTGTAAAAACGCACCAAGAATCAAACCCGCCTTTGTGGAGAAGGCATTGCTTCCCTTCAAAGAGCTGGACTGGACTTCTTTGCATTTCACAGCTGTTCTGTAGCAAGAAAAGACGAGCGTCCTTTCACTAAAACACCATCCCCAGGGTTTCCCTCCATAGCTTCCAGCCCATCTCTGCAGCACCATAAATCACTGAAATAGGTTATCTGCTTCCTTCAAATGGAAAACCAATGTATTTAACCAACCTTCTCAGCTAAATTCTCGTTTACCAGTTTTAAGAACATTCTGCCCAGCAGAATCAAGATGAAAGGTGTCTCTAGTTCGTTGTCCTGTCTCCAACAGTGTCTTTGGCATTTCTGTACCATTAAGCAGAGAAAGGCCTCAGTAACCTTTACTTCAATTGATTTTTAGAGTCCCTTTTTGAAGCTGTGCAAACATTTAGCATCCACTGTGGTTTTTATAAGTTAATGTCATTAATGCAGGTTAACTACACAGTGGGTGAAGAACCCTCCTCTTCAACTACTTCTGAGTCCTCCCAGGAGCCAGAGTCTGCTGCAGAGGGTGCAGAACTTAACTCAGCACTAAGACACATCATTGCAAATGATTACAGGCTGTGTCATCTGTTCCCTTCCCCCTCTTTTTCTTGAGAGGCGATGGGTATGGTGCTCTAGCTCCTGCCGTGTTTATCACACGGAGGTGCAAGAAATAGTTCTCCTTTCAGGGGCTGCTTTTTTTCAGCCCCAAGCTCGCTCTTAGGACATAGATTTGAAGGTGCTGATGATGCATCTGCTTTTCCCACTACTTTCTAGCTGAGCTCGTCTGTTAAAATGGGAGTTTTCAAATAAATCTGTCCATTTTTGTTGGCAGCATACACACTTGCAACAGGAGTCCTTTTGGACTTCACATACAATTGAGAGGAACTCTGTAAATACTTTTGAGTCTCCTTCCCCATCTCCTCTGTATTGTGCTCCACAGGTACACTCAGCTAGTGAACACAGCTGTACTGGACCTAATACCTGCGGCTTGTGCTTCCTCTTCTAAAAGAGCACGGGAGAAGGACCAGATTCTGATGGGAGGAATTTTTGTTTGCAGCCCATCTTTCTGGAAATAGGCATCTCAGAATGGAGCAGGGGGAATTTGTTACTTCTGGATTGAAGCATTTAAGCTGATGCTAAGACATTAAGGAAAAAACCTTTCTTTCTCAATGGCTGACCATATATTTTCTGTGAGTTGTCTAGTCCTTCAAATAATCTGATGATTTTCTCTGACTTTTTTTCTTTTTTTTTCCTGCAAGAATGCAGACATAATACTGAGATGCTGCTGTCTCAGGTGAATCCATCACTATCATGCTGCAAGGTGCCCTAGACGTTTACCACCCACTCCCATGCCGGTACAGTTGTGTCACTGTGCGTTCTCTCTCATTCTCTCCAAGGTAAATAGATTTCTAGGTGCAATTGCTAAGGGCAAATCTTCATTCAGGCAAGGTCTCCCATGCTATCATCTGTTCCCTTGAACTGTTTCCTGCACTTTCCAGCCAAAAATATTGTTACTGTTCATTTAGTTTTCCTAGCAGGTCACAGTGAGCTCTCTTCCTACAAAGGTGTTAAGAGTTAATGTGGGGATAGGCCTGGCCCTGAACTCTTGAACATCTGTGCGAAGCCCAAAGCGAAGTTGCTCTCGGGGGTCCAAGCGGCAGCTGCTTGCTCCAGCTCAGTTGTCATTACCTTGACGTCATTATATATTCATTGAAGGCATTTCAAATTGCCTGTCCTAGCAGTCTGCTCTTTGGGATGAGTGGATGTTATACCCTGTGTCTTAACTTGACATAATTTAGAGGTGCATTGTTACAAGCCCCCTCATTTCTCCATCCCTATGTGTTTTCAAGATGTGTTCCCAACAGAGTCTGCTTTGGCAGGAGGCAGATGTCAGAAAGTGCAAAAGTGGTGCCTATTGGGCAGGAACTTTGTAGTACAGAGAACGAACAGAGGCTGGAAGATGTGAATGTGTCTGTTTAGAGGTTAAATTTCTTGTGGGTGATGTTTGCAGTGGTAGCGCTGTTGTGACTTTAGCAGGGTACTTGTTCGCTTTCTTGACCTGCAAGATGTGGCCATACGTGGGAAGTATCTCTGTTTTGCTGTGGATCAAGGTAATTGTCAAAAAAGGAGCCTCTTGTTCGTCCTCTCTGTGACGCCACGAGTTTTCTCTGGGATCCTGGCGCTGACTGTGGTGTGCTTTGAGGCAATTGTGCCTTTTCTGGGTAAACAAAGGGATACGGCACAAGCAGGTCAGGCCTTTCTGTAGATACTGCCAGGGGTTTATAGTAATTAATGTTTGGCTTTTGGTATCCACGGTAGCGAAGGCACGTCTAAATAATACATACTGAAGAATGGGAGCACTTTTCTTATAATCTGCTTTGTTGGGTTTTTATATTTAAATTTTTGAAAAATTGGAAGAATTCCTATTTCTTTAAACAGTAAGCCTCAGGTGATCAGGTTCTAGTCTGCCTTTGAAAGCGTATTTTATAGTGCCTGATAGAAATGCAGTTGCTCTGAATGCTGCCAAGGGAAACATACCCGAGCACTGCTGTGTACTCAGCACTCCCTTTTCTTCCTAGATCTCCGTCTGCTGGTGGATGCACCTTGGAAGCGGGGGTGCTTTCTGGAGGTGACAGATGTGCAGCAGCTGCCAGCTAGATTCCCTTGTCAGACTTGTAGCAGTGTTGCAATAAATGAAGCTTTGGCACGGCAGTGGGTGTCGCATTGGTGTTCTCTCCCTGTTCTCGATGACCAAGGGTGAGCTGGTCACAGCTGGAAGAAACAGCTGCTTCCTGTTCCAGCGGTTCTTGCTGACAGGTGTATCACCCAGCGGCCGCTGCCCGGCGGAGCAGTTTCCAAGCCGGCGGCCGCTCTTCCTCTGCGCCATGTCCCAGTTCCTGCGGGACGGCTGCAGGGGCGAGCCTGGCTGCGCGGCAACGAGCCGCCCCGGCCCCTGGCCCTTCTCTGGGAGCCGCGGCAGCGGCGGCGGCTCCCAGCGCCGCGCCGGCCCGTGCGCGCTTTCTGCGCGGCTGTGGAGGCTTTGCGGGGTTTCCGCGCACGCCGCTTCCCGGCTGCGGCCCCACGCCGCGGTTCAGGTCTGACCTGCAGCGTTACGCAGCGGGCAGCGCTGTCAGCGCGGAGCTGCCGCCGAGTTCTGGGCTGTTATAAATTGAGACCACAATTGATCATAATCCAATTAAAATTTTATTAATTATAGCAAGTAGAATATGAGCAAAGTCAGCGCTGGACGGCAGGGGAGTCTGCGCTCCGCCAACTGCCGTCCTGAGCAGTTTAAACAGTCCTTTTTTATACTTTTTACTTTCGTGTTTATGAAGTAGTGGAGGTGTTAACCCCTTACTCATATATCTTTATATGGGGTCGTCTGTCTTGTTTCTGTCTGGCGGTTATCTTCTCTTTTACAAGCAGCATCCTGGACATCTGGCAGTTATCTTATTTTTCACAAGAGGCATCCTGGATATCTGGCGCCTAGTCTTTACATTATGCTTAACATAAATCTTAATAAACAATATCCTAGTCCATGGTTTCTTACAATCCCCCCTTTTTCTTTTTATCCTATTATTGTTTATTAGACACTACTTTCATTCTCGGCACTGCAAATAAACCTTTTTCCACAATCCCAACATTTATCATAACACTCACAAGGTAATACCTCACAATTACAATAGGCACAATTTTCACGTGGCATAACGCATTCGCAACAATCTTCATCCTCATTAATAGATACACTCTTATATTTTGCCCTAGACCTCATAGTTAAAATAAGCAATTTAGCTATGTCAAATCGTTCTCTAATAAAGTGTAAAATATAGCGTAATATACAAGGCCCAAATATAAGTCCCAGAATCAACATAATAAGCGGTCCTGCTAAAGCAGACAACAAAGTAGTTAGCCAAGGTGAAACATTAAACCAGTTTTCATACCATGACCTGCCCACCTCACGATCTTTCTTACGTCGATCTAACCTTCTCCGGAGTTCAGACATGGTGTCCTGGACTACTCCCGTATGGTCAGCAAAAGAACAACATTCTTCATTGAGAGCTACACATAACCCTCCTTCCTTTAAAAACAATAGATCTAATCCTCTTCTATTTTGCAGCACTACTTCTGATAAAGACTTTACTGAAGTGGCTAAATTTTGGATAGATTGTTCTATTTTTGTTAAATCCTCATCTACAGCCATCTGCAAACTTTGTAATTCCTGACCTTTTACTAGGGAGGCTATGCCTGTACCTGCTCCAACTCCGCCCGCTATCAGCAGTGTAGCTAGGGTTACCACTGTAATTGGCTCTCGTTTTTTTCTGTTCAGGTCTCCTTCAAAGTGGTGTAACACCTCCTCAGAGGTGTGATAGATCAGACGGGGAACAATAATCACCTGTACACAAAACTGAGATTGATTAAACACGTTTAGGGATAGGCAAGGCGTTACTCCAGTGTCTGAACAAATCCATTTAGCTCCTGGTGTCGGGATAGCCCATTTGTCAGCTTGATTCTTGTGTTTCTCTATATTGGTGTTAGTGACTGTTTGGTTGCACAGAGGCTGATACTTTTCGGGCACTGTACCTATACATTTTCCTTGACCTGTTACTAATTGAATAGTAATTCCTTGCGTATGGTTCCTCTGGTCATCCCATGGGCATTCTCGTGGGTTTGAACCATTAGACCATTGAATCCTACCTGGTTTTCCAATTGCCTCAAAATATGGTGGTCTAACATTATAACATAGCCAGCATTCGTCAGTTAACTTTGGTTTGCTTTCATTAAGGGCACGATAAGAGGCTTGCATTAGATTCCATAAGGGGTCTCTGGATTCTGACAACTTTAGATCCCTGGATAAGGAGAATTCAGTCACAGTGTCAGTTGTTTCCGAAAAAGAGTTTGGAGAAGTGGTTGCGACACTTGCGGGGGCAACCTTTTCTTCAGAGAAAGTGGGTGGATTCAGGACCAGGTTTGGTCCTATTGGCAAAGGATCATGAGGAAGTCTTTCTTTTATTATTTTAAACATACTCCCCCTATCTGGCCCTGTGTCCCAAAACCTAATTCCCCAGATTTTTCCACCTAACCATGAGTCTTCTGTAGGATTCTTTACTTTGATACTAATGTTTCTGCAGTATCCTGGTGAATTACAATGTCCATAAACATGTCCATTCTTCCCAATGTTTGGCCGCTTACACCCTTTAGGCTCCCATTCAAATTTCAGATATCTGTCTCCAGGACTTGTCCAATCAGAAGCCCAGGTTTCACAACCCCAATAGCCACAAAAGTATTGACCTGGTTGATTACAATAGCTTTTACCAGGGTTTGATGCAGGACATACATAATATGCTCTACATGGATCTGCCCTATCTTTATGTCCTCCAATAATCATTGCAGTTAATGGTACAGTAAATTTTACTGTCTTTGGAGTTGTAATATTTTGAATTGCATGTGTCTCCTGTAAGTTATATATTTTCCATACCATAGGTTCGTGTGGATTTCCTGCCATTGTGGGTAAGACTAATGTGCTAAAGGTGCACAAGAAAAAGGGTACTGTGAGAGGGGTTTGTTTTTTATTAAATTTTAGGCTCTTACCAGTCCCGGGGGAGTTCAGCCAGGGTCGCTTGTGCATTCCAAGTTGTAGGCTTTTTCCTCTGGTAGGTTCTCCTCTGCCTCGCCCGTCGACTGGGTTGCAGCCAGCCCGGGGGTTGCCATCTTCTCGGCAGCAGGAGTCCCTGGTGGGAATATGCCTTTCGCACTTGGTTAAATGGTGAGCATAAGCAGGCCAAGCTTTGGCCTTTACCATATGTTCATTGTACCCTACAGCTTTTACTTCCCGTCTACATTGGACTGTGACAATATCAATTACAAATGGTACTCTTTCCTGAGGGTGTTAGCAATAATATTCAGGGTTTATCCCGAATGCAAAATAGAACCACTGTTCAGGAGTCCAATCTGGAAATTTGTTTCCAAATCGTTTTAGGGCCCAATCGGTTAGGTGCCTCTCGCTTTTATGGCAAGAGTTACAAACTCCTCGAGGAGGAGTTCCCCTCTTACAGTGTGTCCACCATTTTTCCTGACACTTTTTGCACTTAAAACATGTAAATGGATAACACTCACAGTCAGGTTTCTCACACCTGACCCGACCCTCACGTCAGAGGTATAGGTGGCAGAAGTTGAGGTGGCTTTCAAATAACGAATTTTTTGTTGATTAACTTCCAACGGGCAAGCCCAAAAGGCTTCAAACAGGGTTACAAACTGAGCAGGCATAAATTTAACATACCCCTTTTCCACACTTAACTATTTTCCACAGATAATATACAATCAAATATATTATTAACGCAAAAATCAATCCTAAAACGCACTATATTCCAAAAGGTAGATCTGCTAAATACTGGAAAAAACAGTTTGTATCATTACTTATCGTTTTAACACAAGCTTGGTGTCTCCAGGTGAGCTGACAATCTTCCACTGTGGAGGATTTACTGGTCCCTTAACGCGACTGGCATGTGTCCATCCGCGCTCTGCAGTTCGGATGGCTGTCTCTGTAGTGAGCAGAACAAGGTAAGGTCCCTCCCAATTAGGTTTTAGGGTTTCTTCCTTCCACACTTTAACCAATATCCAATCCCCAGGTTTAACATTGTGAATTTTTAAGTCCAACGGGGGTCGTTGCACAATCAGTCCGCGTTCCCAAAGCTTTTTACGATGTTCTGCTAATTGTAAAACATATTCATTAATCGTACGGTCTCGAATTAAAATATTTGTTTGTGGGCTTTCAATTCTATAGGGCATTCCATACACCATTTCGAATGCTGATATTCCCACATCCGCTCGGGGTCTAGTTCTGAGAATTAATAGTGCCATGGGTAGGCACTTAATCCACGATAATTTGGTTTCTATCATTAATTTAGTTAGAATAGTTTTGATTTCCCCATTCATCCTTTCAACTTTTCCCGAACTTTGTGGATGCCATGGCGTATGGTATTCCCACTTAATACCCAAGCTTTCTGTTAGATCTCTAACAATTTTTGACACAAAATGTGTTCCTCTGTCTGAGTCGATTACTTCAGGTACTCCATATCGAGGTATAATGTGTTCAAGTAGCACTTTAGTAACTTGGTTAGCTGTTGTCCTGGAGGTAGAAAAAGCCTCAACATAATGTGTTAAATGATCTACCAGTACTAAGAGATATTTGTAACGCCCTACTTTAGGTAATTCAGTAAAATCCACCTGCATGTGTGAAAAGGGTCTGTATGCTGGGGAACGTCCTCCAAGAGGTTTTTGTCTCATGTTGTTTCGGTTTACTTTTTGACAGGTCTCACAGGCTGCTGTAACTGCTTTTGCTACATTATATACGCCTATACAGGCAAACAGTTGATTAAAATGATCAACTAACACCTGGGTTCCCCAGTGTGTTTTACTGTGTATTTTTGAAAATATTTCGAGTGCTATGCCCTTTGGTAAAACTTCTCTCCCATCTGGCAATATGTACTTACCATCCTGTTCCTTAGCTCCCATTTGTTCTAGTTTTTTCCTTTTCTGCAGACTCAAACCTCAAATTTTTACTAACAGGTATTTGTTGTATAGTTAAAATCGTACTATAATTGCCTGCCACTCGTTTTGCTTCTGTATCAGCTGCATTATTTCCCCTAACTTGGTAACTTGTACCTCGCTGGTGTCCCTTTATATGTACAACTGCTATTTTATTTGGCATTTTTAATGCCCCCAGAACTCGCCGAATTAATTCTGGGTGTATCAGTTCTTTTCCCTGTGAGTTAACGAATCCTCTTTCCTCCCATATTTTCCCAAAAGTGTGTACTACTCCGAACGCATAGCGTGAGTCTGTATATATAGTTCCATCCTTTCCCTTCAGTGACACTAATGCTTTCCACAATGCATACAGCTCACAGGCTTGAGCCGACCAGCTGGCACTTAGGGGGCCCGATTCTATTGTCTTAAATTCTCCTTTCTCTGACTTAATGATGGCATATCCAGACAATCGCTTACCTTCCACTATTCGTGATGACCCATCTATAAATAGTACTTCTCCACATTGTAGTTCTTCTTCTTCTAAGTCTGGTCTAATGCGTGTCTGTTGTTCAATTGTTTGAAGACAATTATGTACTAACTCAGTACTTTCCCCTGGGTATAAAAATTCTGCAGGGTTAACCGCTTTGATAGTCCTTAGGGATAGTTTTGGAGATTCTATGAGTATTCCCTCATACTTTAGCAGTCGGCTATCTGTAAGCCATTTTTCTGCTTTTTGTTGAAGCACCCCCCTTATATTATGAGGTGCAGTGAACCCTTGGGGGAGCACGGTCCACCTTAATTGCTGTCTACGGCCTGTCTCTATGTCTTCCCATTCAAAGGCAAAATAATCACGGCATTCTTCTGCCAGTGGACAGGCCCAAAAGGCATCCTTTAAATCAGCCACACTATACCAGGATTTATGGGGTCCTAGCTTGCTTAGTAGGGTGTATGGATTTGCTACTACAGGGAACCGGGTGATAGTTCTTTTGTTTATTTCCCTTAAATCATGTACGAGCCGATATTTCCCATTTGGTTTCTTTACAGGCAGAATGGGAGTGTTAAAGGGTGACATACAAGGCTCTAAGATTCCGTGTGCTAACAATCGATCAATTTCTGGTTTTAATCCCCTCCGTCCTTCTAGGGATATGGGATATTGCCTTACCCTCACAGGTATGTGGGGTTCGGAAATTTGGATTTTAATCGGTGGGATTTCCAGTCTACTAATTGTGTCCGGAGAGTACCAGACATCGGGGTTAATTTGTTTTTGATCATCCACGGTCAAAGGATAAGCAGATACTGTTAGCTCTTGATTTTTTACTTTAATTTCTAATTGCAATTCAACAATTAAATCTCGTCCTAACAGATTAAATTCTGCTTCAGGGACGAGCAAGAGTTCACCCATTCCAAATTTATTTTCTGTTTCGAATACCACATTTTTGATTTTGCTTACTTTAAAGGGTTCTCCTTTTGCCCCAATTACTTGTACTTTTTCAGGGGAAACTTTACATCCCTCAGGTATTTGCCTAATAGTCGATTTCTCAGCCCCAGTGTCTACTAAAAAGGTGAACTCTTGTTTATGGGGACCTATTTTTAATTTTATCAAGGGCTCATGATGACTCCGGTCCCCTAAGATATAGAGCCCCTGACTCTCCTATTCCGTTTTCAATATTTCCTCATCCCTGATCCTTTCTCTGCAATTCTTCTTTATATGTCCCTTCTTTCCACAGTAAAAACAACATCTCTGTTCCTTCTTTACTACTACGTTCCCTTGTTTCGTTCCAGCAGATCTGTGTTCACCAGTCCGCCCTTTGCGATCCTCTCTGACCGCTGCTACCATCATTTTTACTTGTCGCTTGCTGCTCTCTTCTTCCCGCCTTACGTAGACTTTCTGAGCTTCCCTCAATAATTCATCCAACCCTCTATTCTGCCAGTCTTCTAACTTTTCAATCTTCTTTCTGATATCTTCCCATGATTTTGCCACAAACTGAGTTTTGAGGAGCGCTTGCCCTAAAGGGTCGTCTGGATTTACCCCAGAGTACAGCTGAAGGGCTTTCCTCAGTCGTTCCAGCCACTCAGTGGGGCTCTCATCTTTCTTTTGCATTTCATTAAATGCTTTATTGATATTCTGGCCACGGGGTACTGCTTCTCTAATCCCCTGAATTACTATAGTTCTCAGGTCCTGCATATGAGTTCTATGCGCCGGATCCTGGTTATCCCAATTAGGTTTTTGAAGTGGCCATTTAATATCTGCTTGGGGTCCCTGGGCATGTTGAGCATCCCACAGTCTCATTCCTGCTCGTCTAATCATATCTCTTTCCTCGGTAGTAAATAATTGACCAAGGATAGATTGCATCTCATCCCAAGTATAAAGGTTTGGTCCCAAAAATTGATTTAATCTTTCTGCCACTCCGAGTGGGTCCTCAATTAAGTTTCCCATCTCGGTCCTTTTAAAATCTCGTAGGTCAGCCGAATTTAGAGGCACAGAAATATATCCGATCACAGGTTGAGGTCCCCCCATGGGCATTTCCCTTAGGGGGTACATCTGAGCTGCCCCTTTTTGACTTCTAGTTACGCGTCTAGGAAGGGGGGGAGACTCTTGTTCCGACTCTGGTGGGGGAGTGGGTGCTCTGGGGACCTCTGCGGGAGCAGGAGGAGGAATGTAAGGAGGGGGGGTTAGAAGGGTTTCGTCTAACTCTCCCTTCTTTTTCTTTTGTTTAGTTTTTATTTCATTCAGCGGGTAAAGTCTAGCTCCCGGTCTTTCTAGCCACACTTCCGCATATTGACTCTCCTCCGGGTTAAGGGGTTTTTTATTATTAACCCAGAGGTTTAATTGCTGTCTTACCCAATCTTCTTCTGACCCATAGACTGGCCAAAAGACATTTTTAGAAATCTTCTTCCCTCCCCATATCTTAGTACAATATTCTATCATTTTCTGCTTATCTTTCCCTAGGGTTCCAGGGAAATATCTCCAATTGCCTAAGATATATGCCAGAGGGGTATTCTTAGGTACAGTGGGTACCCTTCCCATGGGAGTCGAAGGCTTGCTGCCCTTCGCCCCCATCTTCTGGAATATCCACAAACATACACTCACTCGCTCCCCTTGTTCCTGGCCCAGTCCCTCGCGGGAGATGGGAGACGCAGTACTTAAGAGTCCGCACTCGCTTGGTTCAGTATATCGAACCTCTCACTCGTTATATCCCAGGAAACCCAATCCCGCCCGAACGGCAAACCCGCGAACAAATTCGCAATATACTTACGCGTCCTGCGTCTTCGTCTGGACTCCCGTGCACAGAATTTCATGGGATTTTACCGGTCCTTTTTTGCTCAATATCCTAGAATTTAGGTTCGTCGGTAAGGTTGGAGTAAGCTGTTGGTCGCGGGGCCGCGAAATGTCGCGGGGCGCCTCCCCGGAGGACCAAAGCCCACCGTTCCTTATCCGAGTCACAGCACCAGAAATTGTTATAAATTGAGACCAAAACGGATCATAATCCAATTAAAATTTTATTAATTATAGCAAGTAGAATATGAGCAAAACCAGCGCTGGACGGCAGGGGAGTCTGCGCTCCACCAACTGCCGTCCTGAGCAGTTCAAACAGTCCCTTTTTATACATCTTTACTTCCGTGTTCATGAGGTAGTGGAGTCATGCTTCAATTGTTGTTAGGGGGTCGTTTTCTGCCTCCTGGTGGTCTTCCTCCTTTGTCCCATAGTTGACCCCTCACTCATATGTCCTTATATGGGGTTGTTTGCCCTGGTGTCTGGTTTAGTTTGTGTATTGCGGTTATCTTATCTTGCACCGTGTGTATTGCGGTTATCTATCTGCACCAGCGGTGTCTGGTTTAGTTTGTGTATTGCGGTTATCTTATCTTACACAAGCGGTGTCTGGTAGCTGTTTGCATAAGCGTTTTCATTATCTTTTGTTGCCTAACCTTTACATTGAGCTTAACATAAATCTTAATAAACAATACCCTAGTCCATAGTTTCTCACATGTGCCATGTCCATCCTTGGAGTTTTGCAAGCTCCACTTGAAGGAAGGCCTGAGCTACCTGCTCTGACCCCATAGCTGATCCTGCTGTGAGCAACACGTTGGCCTGGACACCTCCAGAGGTTCCTCCCAGCATGAATGATTCTGGATCTCCATCCACCATGGATCTTGCCTTCATGATGGCAGGGAAATGACTCAGGTTTCCAGTGGTGGTTGAAGCCTAACAGAAAGTTGGTCAGATGACCTGCGACGTTCTTTTCCCACTCCAAGCTTTGCTGCTCAGATGCAGGGCTGCTTGGCTGCTTCCTATGGATTCCTGTTCTTCACCCTTTCCTACCTTTTTCCCTCCTTTCCCACGCACAAGTGCTTCTCCTTGACCACCCTTGTATCCTCCCACGCAAGCAGCCCTCCCCTCCTTTCCCTTTCCTCCCTGGCCATTGTCTGTCCTCCTTTGGTGATTCTTTGCAGGTTTTCACCATAGGTGGCCACTTAGAAGAGGGACTGATCATCCCCCTTGACTCAGCACCATCCCCCTTGACACAGCACTGTTGTGGCCACATCCAGATTATCTGTGCCTGGGCTTTGAGGTTTCTCATTCTGGAGGAATGGGGAAAAACTGGAGAGGCTGTGGAGGATACCTGCCTGGATGGAGCCTGTGGAGACAGACTGAAGGTCCTGGATTCCTTGAGACTGGCAAAGTGAAGCCTCAGGGCACCACAGTAATAGCATGCACCTGCTTGAAGGGGGATGTCAGAGATAAGAGAGTGATTCCTGATAGGGACAGGAAGAGAAAACCTCCACAAAGTGCTGCTTGGAAGGGTAAGATTGGATGTGAGGAAAAAGAAATGTCCCTCGGAGGGTTGCCCTCTGATGCCAGAGTTCACCCAGAGGCAGCCTGGATCGTCCCATGGCTTTGAGTTTCAAGGAACAAGCAGGGATGAGGGGAGAAACTTCAGAAAAGGCAGAGAAATGCGGGTGTGAGTGCTGGGTAGGAAAGCAAGGAAGAGTCCAACCCCCAGAGTGGAAAGAGGTGCCACATGGACAGTGTAGGGCAACTTGCAGTGGAGATGGCCCAGGGCTGCAGCAAGGCTGAATGGCCCCACAGGGGTCTGAGGCCTCTGTCCCCCTGGCACTGGCAGCTGCCTCTGCCACCAATGCCTGTGACATGGAACTTGATTTGGAGGGTCTTCTGTTCTGCCCTCCAAGAGCTTGGGGGTCAGGGCTTGGTCTTTCTGCTTCATAAAAAAAAATCCAAATGTGTATTGCAGCATTACAGCCACCGACACAGTGCCTTTGCCTACCTGCAGGTCTGGCCTCTAATTAGCTACTCTAACGAGTCCATGGGGACGCTTTGTCAGCAATGGCCCTCAGCGGGACCCATCAATGTTTGAAGGTATTTTCAGTGTTGCTTCTGACTTACATTCCTTCAGTGGTTGGTTCAGCCTGCTCTCAGTAGCTCAGGTTCATGGCAGGAGCCTCCAATGCCCTAATGAGGTATTTGCCTTTTTGTCATTTCCTTCAGATCTTCAAGACATGTGTAGCTAATTGGACCTGTTCCATTCATGTAGATAAAGGAGATTTCAAAGTGCACTTGAAAATAATTAATTTTTATTTCATAGGTTACATTTTGCTACTTTTTAGGTTAGAGGGGAGGTTCTAGCAGCAATCTCCAAGTGATAATGATGCAGAGGGTCTCCTCAGGAGGTCTGGACTGGTAGGAAACACAGTCCCTTGAGGTCTGACACAGGATGGACAACCTTGCTCTGAATGTCCCCAAGACCACCCTTTTTCTCATTGTCCCCTGGGACTCACATCCCTTCTCCTTACATCACACTTCTCCCCTCAATTCTGCAGGTGGGTGCTGCAGCTCCTTTGCACCATCCCCACCTGTTTGCCTTAGAGGACTGGCTGCACACAGGCACAGAACAATTTTTCAAATCTGCAGGCAATGTTAAGAATGATCACGTGTCATAAATGAGCCAACACCCTCCACAAGCAGATGCCATGTCCAAGCTGTCTCTGATGATGTGCCTTTCTGCAAGAGACACCCTCATGAGAAATCTTTTAGGTGCTAGATACGGAAATATAGATCTAAACACAAGGGAAGATCTTGGTAAGGAGACAGTTTGGCTGCAGCAAGACACGCAATTTTTTCCTTCCTGAAGTAAAAACAGCAGCACAGGTGAGAGGTACCTGTAAGTCCAAAGAATAAAGGGAGAAGAAAACTGGTGAATAACTGAAAGAGCCTTTGCTGAGACACTCTGCTGAAAAGATGACTTCAGAAGTCGTCACTGTCCCCTGCTCAGGTGCAAATATGTTAAAGATGGGAGAAAATAAGGGCGTGGTATAACTGTAATAATGATGGTGAAGTTCTGGTATAAAATCACTATTTCCTTGAGGTATCGCTTTTGAAAGTTCCTTGAATTGGCAGAGGTCACTTGTGAGAAAGGACAAGGAAGTGTTACAACTGTCTTGGAAGGAGTCCGTAAGTGCAGCTCGGGGAACCACAGGCTGCACAACCCCCCCTGGTGAGGGGCGTGCCACCAGTTAGAGTCCCCTTGGGTGACATTTCTGGCACCTGAGCGGGTAACTGTCCAGGTGATTTTCCAAGGGTAAGTCCTGCCTCGCCAACCTGACAGCCTGCAGGCTGTGCGTGAGGAGCTCCACAGTGGATGTCATTTCCCTCGGCTTCAGCAAAACTCTGGCCATGGTCTCCCTCAGTGTTCTTCTGCCCAAGTGAGGCCATGACACTCTGGGTGCCAACAGAAAGAGATGGGTAAAACACCAGCGGGATGGTCAGGCTGAGAGAGCAGTGGGGAAGGGCTCACACCCCACCTGGAGGGCACTGGGACATACTGGGGCAGTGTGGGCAGCACAGGGGTGTCTTCTGTACCCTACACTGTGACTTTTAGGAGCTGTACACAGGACCCAGTGGAGGCAACTCTCACAGTGTCTGTCGGTGGCACCAAACTGAGAGGACCATCCCTGTGCCCTAGGGATGCCATGGAGGGGAACCCTGGCAGGTGGGGTGGCCGCCCTGTCAGGAGCTGCACAGATGCAGGACGGACCAAGGGCAGAGCCTGCACCTCCCTCGCATGGACTAACACCCTGCAGCTGCAGGGCCTGGGACCTGCCTGGCTGGGCAGTGTCTGTGCAGAAAAGGCCCTGGTGGTGCTGGGGGACAGAAGGCAAAACACAATCCCAGCCCGTGACCTGGTAGCAGAGGCAGCCAGCAGTGCCCTGGAGCGTATGAAGAGGTGCCTTGCCATGAGAGGGCGGGAAGTGATTGTGCCCCGTACTCATCGCTTGTTAGACCATGAGTAGACTGCTGTGTTAATTTTTGGTGTTGGCTGGGGAGGGAAGAAGTTGCTGGATGGCTCCAGAGAGAACCCATTACAGCCAGGAAGATGTGTATAACTGGGAGTGAGTTCAGTGAAGGGTCACTGAGATGCTCAGGGGCTGGAACACTTTCCTGGGAGGGGAAACTGAGGGCAAGGGCCTTGTTCAGCCCGCACAAGGGAAGGCCTTGGGAGCCTCCTAGTGACCTGCCAGTCCCAATGGGGAGGTGGTCAGGAAGATGAAGCCAGTCTTGGAACTGTGGTGCAATCGTCAGATGTGGAAATAAGAATGTTCTTGGCCAGACGTAATGCAGTGACCAACCTCCACATCATCGGGTGCCTGAAGCTGTAAACAGAATGCAAACAAACGCTCTACTTGGATAGTGTGAACTCCTTTGCTAAAAGGCGGGAGGCAGAGAAATCTCAGTGCTTTCTGGTTCCTGTGAAAGATTTAATACCTCTATGAAAGGAGCTGAAGCTTTGGGGTTTTTTTGATCCTCCTTTTCTGTCCCTGACACCCAGAAGCCTGACCTGCTTATCCTTCTCCTCCTGCTAACAACTGATGAAGGGATAGGAAGTAAGGAAGCAGAGAGCCCCTAGGATTTAAAGGGTCACAGTGGCATTTCCTTGGACATCTCATCTAGTATCAAGAGGGAAAATGAGCCTGCAAGGCCAAACGAACAAGGTCTATGGACAGGCAACGCTGTGTCTAAAATATTTGCTGGAGACCTGCAGAACCACAGCATAGATCACGCTGGAGCTGAATCTCCTCCTGGCATCAATGCCCTCCTGGAGCCATGGAGAAAGCTTTGGGTGGAGGCCCCTGGTGAGGCTGGTCAGGGCCAGGAAGGCCTAGGGATGCTCTCAGGGCCCTGCCCCTGCCACCATGGGATCCCACCTGCCAGTGCCCTCAGTAGGCCAGGTTCTCCTTCCCTCCTCTCCCAGGGCTGTGCTCTGCTGCTCTCCTTCCCCACGTGCCTGGGCATCAGGGACACCACCACTTCACAGTCACTACAAAAGGCTGGCACTGGTCTTCACATCACTGAGGATTTCTTACTTTTTGGAGTCCCAGGTGCAGGTGGGCATCAGACTGGATGGGCTGTTGGTCTGGGGAACTTGCCCACAACCCCTGGGCTCCTGGCATCCTGGCTTACCTGTGCAGTGATCACCAAGGAGACTGATTCCCCCAGAAGAGCCAGGCTCTGTGATCCACAGGTTTCCTCAGGTCATTTCAAGAAGACATTGTTCATGCCTCACCCTGACTGTATGACCTGTCACTCTGTCCTGGCTCGGGCTGGCATGGAGTGCATGTTCTTCACAGCAGCCCTTCTGGTGCTGTGCTTTGCGTCTCTTCCTAAGGCAGCGCTGACCACACACCAGTGTTTTGGCCACCGCTGCAGAGCAATCACCAAGGCTTCTCTTTCTCACACTCTGCCTGCGCTACAAGGAGACTGGGGGGACGCAAGAAGCTTGGGCAGCTGACCCCCATGACCACAGGGATATTGCATATCCCAGGACGTTGTGCTCATCAATAACAGCTCAGGGAAAGGAGGATGAAAAGAGGACATGCGTGGTTGTGCCATTAGTCTTCCTGTGTCACTGACAGATGTGCTGAAGAGCAGCTTTTCTGGAGATGGCTGAACCCCTGCCTGCCCATGGCAAGGGTGAGCGAATTGCTCATGTTGCCCTCCTTGCACACACAACTTTTGCTTCTCCTGTTGAACTTTGTCCTGACCTGTTAGTTTTCTTCTGATCCTCGCCCCCACCATGCTGGGCATGTAAGGGGTCAATGAGGAACTGATTCTGGGCATTTGGGTGCTGGACTGGGCCAAACCACAACTAATTCCCCCCAAAGTGCCTCCCTGGCTGCTCTCCCCTTGATCCACACACAAGCTCCCACCTCAGCCCTTGGCCCATCCACTAGAAGAGCTCCATCTGTCTGAGCTGCCCTGACATCACACAGAGCATCCCCCTCCCCTCATCTTTCCCGTAGGTCTCCCCTACAGACCTTGTGTCTCCATCCACCGCCAAAGGCATGGGAGCTGCCCTGCCCCTCCTCAGCGCTTACGGCACTGATGTCACAGCTCTGTGGTGGCACTGGGGGCTCCTGCTGCCCGTGCCCCAGGCGGTGGGCTCTGGGGTCCCATGTGGGCTGCAGCACCTCAGGTGTGGCACCAGGGCCAAGGGCAGGCTTGTCACACGGACACCGGTACCCAGGGACGGGAGCCCTTGTGTGGGAGGGGTTTGCTGCCCAGCAGAGGATGCTGGAGCGGGTGGCAGGGGGCAGCAGAAGGATGAAGGAGGTTCCCACCACGAGAGCAAAGGCTGCAGTGGCCAAGGCCAGAGGGCAACAGGCCTGGGCTGTGCAGCCCTGGCAGGAGAGGGCTTTTGCTCTCCCAGGTGACTCTGTAGCACCCTGTGGCCTGTGCCAGAGCTGAAGCTCATCTCCAAGATGGGCAAGATGCTGCTGCTGGTGCTGAGCAAGCCCCTGGGGGAGGCCAGCCCGTGATCCAGCCCTCCTGGGGCTATCCTGCTGGTGGCAGGCCGGCCAGAGAGCAGCTCTGCAGAGAAGGACCTTTGGGTGCCAGAGGACAAGCAGCTGAGCAGGAGCCATCGATGCACCCTCATGGCAAAGGCCAACAGCCCCCTGGGCTGCATTAGGACAAGCATCGCTGGCCGATGGGGGGAGGTGATCCTTCCCCTCCTCTCAGCACTGCTGAGGCCACATCTGGAGTGCCGTGACCAGGGCTGGGCTTCCCAGGGCAAGGGAGTTGTTGACGTACTAAAGTAAGTTCTGCAGAGGGCCACCAAGCTTCTTGAAGGGACTGGAGCATCTGTCCCAGGAAGACAGGGTGAGAGATCTACAACTGTTCAGTCTGGAGAAGAAAAGGCTCTGAGAGTCTTATTAATATATGCAGCATGCCATCTGAACCAATGTAACACTTTTTGAACTGTGGATGATCAACCACTGCAGGTAGTTGCCAAGAGTGGTTATGGCATGTCCATGCCTTGACATATTCCAAACCTACCAAGCCAAGGTCTTGTACAACGGGCTTGAGCTGGCTGTGCCTCTCCTAGGGATTTTCACTGGATGATCTCCAGAGGTCCCTTCCAATGTCAACATTCTCTGTCATTCTCTGAGTTTCAAGGACACAAGCAAGACAGAAAGAAATGAACAATGCATACCCTTGACCGCAAAGATAGTGGGGTCTATGGAGAGGACTCACGCTGGAGCAGGGCAGAAGTGTGAGGAGGAAGGAGCAGCAGAGGTGTTCTGTGCCATCAACCCTCTTTAACGTCCCCCCTGCACCTCTCAGGGTGTGCTTGTGTAGGTGAATTGGGATCAATGGAGTAATTTGGCCCTGGGAGAAACTGGGGAATGGTCTTTAATGTTTTGGTCATTGTTTCTCACAATCAACATCTGTTTTAACTGGCAATGAATGAAATTGATCTTTAGCAAGACAACACATCTTTGGCTATGACAGGGATCGGTAAGTAATCTCTCTGCCTTTACCTTGACCCAGGAGCATCGCTGGTTTATTTTCTCCCTTTGTCCTGTTGAGTCAGGGGAGCAGATGAACAACTGGGGGGCTGGCTGGGGGCTGGCCGTGGTTAACCCACCACAGGACCATGTCAGGACTGCTGTACCCAGAATGGGGCTTCCCAGCACAAGGAAGACCCTGGTAGGTTGGAGCAAGTCCTGCAGAGTCCAGAAGGGAGGTTGAGACCTGGATCATGTTATGGACAAGGAGAGGCTGAGACAGTTGGATTTCATTGAGAAATTGTTTCAACCAAAAGAGTGGAGTGCTGGACCCAGGCCAGTTGGTGGGAACTCTGTCAATGGACTGTTTCAAAATTTGTCAAAACTCAGCCATGAGCACATGATCTGGCTGGAGGTGTCTTACAGGGCCTTGGCTGAGTGGCCAACTGTTTCAAGAGCTATTAAAAAGTGTCACTAGGAAGGTGGCTCCCTTTATATTGAAAAGTGGTGATGAAACGGGGTCTCGCTGAGCCATCAATGAGGACAGATGTGACAGTGCAGCACATGTTCCTCATGGGAGGTGGGGTTTACGAGACAGAGAGGATATGAGCAGTGTATAGGACTTCTTGGGAAATGTGGGGCAGCTTCCATGTTGTGTCCAGGGAACACGACACAGAGCCAATCCCTCAGTTCCACTCATTTTGTGCCTTATGTCCTTCACCATAAACTCTGGATCTTCACAAGGACCCCCCTGCTGTATGCCTCCATACTGCTGTGTGCCCCCACTTTACAATCACACAGCTGAGCTCTACACTGATGTTTTCCTCTCCCAGGAACTTCCCAGACATGGGCAGTGAGAACCCCCCCTTTTGTTACAGAGATGTGACACAGGAGAAAAGCTGAACGGTCCTTGCAGGCACTTGGACAAAGGCCTCTAGGTCACACGGGCTGGGATCATGTCTTTGAGGAGGTGGAGTCCATGCAGACATTGTGGGACAAACAGGGTAGTCAAATACAGAACGCTAAATGCACAGGAGGTTCTAGAGATTGCCTGGAAATGTCTTGTGAAGAGACATGGACAGTTCATTGCTGCTGAGAGACACCTGACTGCATCAGCTTCTTCAGTGCGTCCTTCAGCTCCTGGTTCCTCATGCTGTAGATGAGGGGGTTCACTGCTGGAGGCACCACCAAGTACAGAACTGCCACCACCAGGTCCAGGGATGGGGAGGAGATGGAGGGGGGCTTCAGGTAGGCAAACGTGGCAGTGCTGAGAAAGAGGGAGACCACGGCCAGGTGAGGGAGGCACGTGGAAAAGGCTTTGTGCCGTCCCTGCTCAGAGGGGATCCTCAGCACAGCCCTGAAGATCTGCACGTAGGACAGCACAATGAAAATGAAACAGCCAACACCTAGACAAGCACCAGCCACAATTAGCCCCACTTCCCTGAGGTAGGTGTGTGAGCAGGAGAGCTTGAGGATCTGTGGGATTTCACAGAAGAACTGTCCCAGGGCATTGCCTTGGCAGAGCGGCAGTGACAGTGTATTGGCCGTGTGCAGCGCAGCATAGAGAAACCCACTGGCCCAGGCAGCTGCTGCCACGTGGACACAAGCTCTGCTGCCCAGCAGGGTCCCGTAGTGCAGGGGCTGGCAGATGGCCACGTACCGGTCGTAGGCCATGACGGTGAGGAGAGAACACTCTGCTGAAAGGAAAAAGACAATCAGGAAGAGCTGTGCAGCACATCCTGAGTAGGAGATGTCCCTGGTGTCCCAGAGGGAGTTGGCCATGGCTTTGGGGAGAGTGGTGGAGATGGAGCCCAGGTCGAGGAGGGAGAGGTTGAGGAGGAAGAAGTACATGGGGGTATGAAGGATTTGGTAACAGGCTACGACGGTGATGATGAGGCCGTTGGCCATGAGGGCAGCCAGGTAGATGCCCAGGGAGAGCCAGAAGTGCAAGAGCTGCAGCTCCCGCGTGTCTGCAAATGCCAGGAGGAGGAAGTGGGTGATGGAGCTGCTGTTGGACATCTGGTGCCTCTGGGCATGGGGACCTGTCACAGGAAAAAAAAGACAGTGACAAGTGAAGGGAGACTTCCCTGAGCAAAATCAATGCCATTTCCCACAGACCATTCCCCTGCCCCTTTTCGCACACAGACATCCTTTACTCTTCCTAGCAGACCTTCCCTGCAGCTGTGTGGCTGCAGCCCTGCTTGGTGCTGGTCCTGTGGGGTGATGAAGAGCAGGGCATGTGCCCACGGGCTCTTGATCAGTCAGCCCCACTCTGCAGAAGTTGGGGGGGGGGGGGGGGGGGGGGGCGGGCCCAGGGACCAGTCCTGATTTCAACTTTGTCATGTGAAACCCGTGCCAGAGTAGAAATGCCTGTCAGCACCTGCGCTGCCAGGGCTACAGAATGGGAATGGTGAAGACACTTTGAGAATATTCTTGTTTAAAATCTCTACCCTCTCTCCTTTTGGTGAGTATTCTTGGATGTCAGAAACTCTCAGCATTGCTGCTGCCCTCAGGTGGAACACAGCGAGCTCTGCGAGGCAAGAGGATTGCCTGTGGGTGAGCGCCCAGTGTGGGGAGGTGGTCTGTCCTGCTGGTTCCCAGTGTCTCTGGGCTTGCACCTTCCTAAGGGTGGAGGGTGACCACACTGCCATGTCACGCTGAAAATCCACCAGGCACCACTGAGAGCAGCCTGACCCACCACAGACCCCTCACCCTTTCTTGAGGTCTCAGCACCCCACTTGCAGCCAAGGACACACAGGGCTCATTTCACCCACCCAACTGCATTTTCTCTGTCACAGCATCCCTGCGCTTCTCCGTGGGGCTTTCAGACCACAAAGGGTGGGAGGGGACAGGTTTGTATTCTGGAGGGCAACTCACTGCTTGGAAGCAAATGTCAGGGAGGTACAAAAGGACCCTAAATATAGCATCTAATTCAGGGGCAACCAGCTCAATGCCCATCCCCACAGAAGGCATTGCCCACAGACCCCCAGGTGGCAGGAAAGCTGGGACACTTGTTCCCATGGACACACCTGCAGGAGAGTACCCACAAGATCAGTGTGTGACTCTGCAGCTGAAACACCCATCCCCAGAGAGCCTGACAGCAAGAGCAAGGGAACAGTAACAAGTAACAGAGACAATTGGAGAAAGGAGGCAAAACAGAGTGACGGTGCGGCTGAGAGAGGCCAGGGCGAGTGTGCCGGGCACTGAGGGCAGCGCTGCCCTTGCCCAGCTCTGCTCGCCACCCCCCACACACCAACATTGCCGGGCAGCTGCTCTCAGCCCCTGTGCTCTGCAGAGGGACCGGGGCACGTGGCTGCAGAGCTGCACCGCGGCTCTGCTGGAGCTCTGGCTGCAGAGGGGGTGGCTCACACCTCGGGACCCCCAGCCCTGAGGGCAGAGGCTTTGCTGGGGGGAGAGCAGCCAGGGGGGTGCCTCAGAGGAAGGGGTCTGCACTGCACATGGGCATAGAGAGCTTTCTGATTCTGCTTTCAACAACAATTCTGTCTGAAGTTTCCTATCAGTCCATGCAATATCCTGGATGTCAGGAGATTTTCCTTGTGGGAGGTATCTCCCTGTGCCAGGTCTTTCCCTGTCAGCGCTCACAGACCCCATCCCAGCCTCTGTGCACTGGCCCCACACAAACCTGCCTCTCTGCAGGGCACTGGCTGGGCGCAGGGTCCTGTCCGCAGGGGGAAAGGGCAGCTCAGAACGACCCTGATGGCCCCAGCAAAGGTGCTGCTGCTGCTGTTCATAGGCGGAGGAGTGGCTGAGGGCACTTCAGGAGGCTCCTGGCAGATCTCCTCATCACTCACAGTTCCAGCTAGGAGTCTAAGTGACCTCTTCCAGCTTGAAACCTCCTTTTTCATCTCTCCCTTCCTGCTCCTGCCCCCAAGAGCAGGAAAATGAAATCGCACACTGAGGAGAGCCCTGTATTATGATAGCGATCTCTGCCCTGACCTTCCTCATGAAATCAGTCTTCGAGACATGTCCTCAGGGTAACCTAGACCTGAGAGCAGCTCTGAACCATGCAGCATCCAGGCAAAAGGAAAGGAATCCTTCCCTACTGGGTGTCATTCGGTATTCACCACCGAGCTGTGGGAAGCTCCCCGGCAGGCTGAGAGCTGCCCCTGGCAGGCGGCAGAGCCCCCTGCCCCAGCACACAGCCCCCCGCGGCCTGCAGGGACCCTGCTGGCAAGGACAGCCCTGGGCACCCCTGCCTGCACAGCCACCTTCACAGCCCTGCAGCCGGCCCTGGCACAAGGCAGCCCCACATGCCCTGGCCCTCCCACGCTGCAGCAGGGAAGCCCCTTGTGAGCCAGTTCCCTTTCTTTTAGGATTTTTCTGGGCCCTTCCGGGGCCTTTCTCCTCTCCTGTCCAGATTTTGTCCTTCTCTTACAGCTGCCACCAAGATTCTCACCCTGTCTCTTCTGACTCTCTAACTTTTTCCTTATATCGATCCAAGATTTAGCCACAAACTTGAGTTTTCAGCAGGGCTTGACCCACGTGACTATCAGGGTCTAGTCCAGAATATAGCTGGAAACTCCTTCTCAGTCTTTCTAGCCCATTCGGTGGGGGTTTCATCTTTTTTCTGTTGTTCACTGAAGGCTTTATTAATATTTTGTCCTCTGGGTACAGAGTCCCTAATTCCCCTGAATTGTCATATACCAGAGACTCGACCATATTATTTCTATGTGCAGGATCTTGACTGTCCCAATTGGGCCGCTGTAAGGGCCATTTTAAATCTCCAGCTGGGGCCATGTTGGTGTCTCTGATCCCAATGTCTCATGCCTGCCGTTCTGATCATCCCTCGTTCTTCATTTGTAAACAAGATCTTTAAAATAGCCTCCATCTCAGCCCAAGTATAAATATTAGGGCGCGAGGAATTGATCAAAACGTTCTGCTACCCCTAATGGGTCTTCTAACAAGCGCCCCCATTTCTTTCTTAAATTCTCTCGCATCCCCAGAGTTGAGGGGTACAGATACAAATCTGACTGCGGGTTGTGGTCCCCCCATAGCAGTCTCGCTTAATGGATATAATAGATTTTCCTCCCTCCTTTCTCTAGTTTGACTTCTAGTCATTATTCGATTAGGAAGGGCCTCTTCCTCAGGTTGGGGGGTGCTGTTGGAGGAGGATCAGGACCCCTGTGGTGACGGAGGAGGGGGAATATAGGGTGGGGGAGATAATGGAAGTTCGTCTTCCTCCCGCCTTTTCTTCCTATCCTTTTTCTTTTCTTTTAATGGGAACAAATTAGCGGTCTGGGCTGTACCCAGGATCCATAAAAAGGCATATTCCCTCTCCTCCTTATTAAATGGCTGTTTATTGTTAACACATATATTCAGTTGTTGATATATTCAATTCTCAAGGGATCCAAAAATAGGCCAATATAAATCCTTTCTTATTTGTTTTCCTCCCCCATACTTCCATACAATAATGGATCATTTTTTCCCTGGACTTCCCCTTTTGAGAAGGGGAGGCGTCCCAATATTGAATCATTAGGCTTAACAGGCTATCTGGGGGTATATCGGGGAGCCCACCCCCACCCCATACCTCCTGCATGGAACCAGAAGCCTTACTCTTCTTCTGGCCCATCTTCCGAGAGTGCCTTCTTTCACAAAATTCACTCGCTTCCCTCCGTTCGTGGCCCACGCCCTCGTGGACAATGGGAACCGCACTACAAGGAGGTCCACACTCGCTTCACCCGGTGGACTACTAAGTCTGGTGGACGTCTCAGTCACTCACACTCCGGGTACCCAATCCCCGACCAAACGGAACCGCAACATACCCACTCACTCCCGAGTCTTCGTCTGGCTCTTTGTGCACAAAAATTACAGGGAACTGCAGTAACTCCTATATCTTTCTTTTTGCATTCCTCTCTCAGTTCGGAAAATCCAGGTGAGCTAAGTCGGAATCTCCTCCAGGACCATCCAAAGATGGGGTGCCCTCCCAGAGTTGAAGTCCGAGTCGGCTGTCTGGATCCGAGTCACGGCACCAAATTTGTTATAGTTGAATTTGAAATAACTAGAGTCCGAAATAAATTCACGAAGTATTTATTAAAGCAGGAAAGCAAAAACAGCGCTGGGCGGCCGGGGAGGCGCAGCTCCATCCAGGCTCACAAATTCTGACAAGTAACACAGCCCTCTTATTCCTCAGCTTCAAAGCCGGTTTAAGCAAACAGCTATGCTCTCAGTCCCGTAGCAAGAAGCTGTATATTACAAAACTAATCTATATTTACACTAAGGTCTAGACGATGACAAAAGTTGTCATAGTAAACATGAGATTATGGTTTAACATTGGCCTTGTGAAGGTACATCTCGCAACCTCATGGTAAACAGTTAACTCATTTCTCGCCAGACAGAAGGTTCTCAAATCTGTTGCAGCAAGATCATTCCTTTTGTTAAAAGCCCATTTGATCAGCAAATTACCCTTAGTTACTTATTACAGGCAGAACATAAGACCCTCCAAATCAAGTTTCCTGTCACAGACCTTGATGACACGGGCAACTGCCATTGCCAGGGGGACAAAGGCCTCAGCCCCCAGTTGGGCCATTCAGCCTTGCTGCAGCCCTGGGCCATCTCCACTGCAAGTTGTCCTGCACTGTCCCTGCTGGTACCACTTTCCACTCTGGCGGCTGGCACATTTTTTTCTTTCCCACCCAGCCCTCACACCCTTGCTTGTCTGCCCTTCACTGATGACCTCTGCACTCATCCCTGATTCTTCCTTGAAACTCAAAGCCAAGGGCTGATCCAGGCTCCCTATAGGTGAACACTGGGATCAGAGGGCAACCCTCAGAGAGACATTTCAGAGGGACAGTTTTTTTCCTCACATCCAATCAAATCCTTCCAAGTTGCACATTGTGGAGTTGTTCTTTTCCTGCCGATATCAGGAATCACTCCTTTATCTCTCACACTCCCTTTCTAAGCAGGTGCACACTACTACAGTAGTGCCTTGAGGCTCCACTTTGCCGGTCCCAAGAAACCCAGGACCTTCAGTCTCTCTCCACAGACTCCAAACTCCATCCAGGCAGGTATCCTCCACAGCCTCTCCAGTTTTTCCCCACTCCTCCAGAATGAGAAACCTCAAAGCCCAGACACAGACAATCCCGATGTGGCCACACCAGTGCTGAGTCAAGGGGGATGATCAATCCCTTGTCTGAGTGGCCACGCACCCCCTAATTCAGCCGCACATGCAGTTGGCCTTAGATGTGCTGAGCATGCACCAGTAGCTCATATGCATCCCCCATAATACTCAGGCCCTTCTCCTCCTCAGGTTTGTACCTCAGCCACTCAGGTGCCCTCACAGGTGCGGTTATTCTGCCCCCACTAAAGGGCTGACCACGTCTACTTGGAAAACCTCTGAGGTCCCAATTTCACAATCGCAGTGTTTTGGAAGTTGCTACTTGGGCCAGCTTTTGATATGTGCATGGACATGGCTCACCCTGCCCTGTGGTGCCTCTGGCAAGGTAACAGCATAAGGAACTGCAGGATCCACAGATAATGAAGGGAGGCAGTGCTTCGGTGGTATTGCTGACCATGGTAGGCACTCCCATGGTGAAAAGCTCAGAGTCCCCAAAGGAACACAGACAATGGCCAGGGAGTAAAGGGAAAGGAGAGGCAGGCTGCTTGCATGGGAGGATACAAGGGTGGCCAATGAGAATCAGCTGTGCATGGGAAAAGAGGTACAAAAGAAGGAAAGGGTGAAGAGCGGGAATCAGTCAGGGCTGTTTGGGGGTACCTGCCAAGCAGCCCTGCATCTGAGCTACAAAGCTTGGAGTGGGAAGAGAAAGTCACATGTCATCTGACCAACTTTCTGTTTAACTTCAACAGTCACCGAGAACCTAAGTGGTTTCCATCCCATCATGAAGGTAAGATCCATGGTGGATGGAGATGCAGAATCATTCATGCTGGAAGGGACCTCAGGAGATGTCCAGGCCAATGTGCTGCTCACAGCAGGATCAGCGATAGGGTCAGAGCAAGTAGCTCAGGCTTTCCTTCAAGTGGGTCTTGAAAAGCTCAAAGGACGGACAAGGCACAAATCTCTGGGACATCTGCTCCAGTGCTTGACTGTCTTCATGGGGAGAAAGATTGTCTTCCCTTGCTTCAGCTGATGCCCATTGGCCCTCATCCTTCCCATCATGCACAACAGGCAAGAACCTGGCTGCCTTTTCTTGCTGATATGGCCCAAGACCACATGGGAAAGCTGTTATTAGGTGTTCCAAAAAGCTTCTCTTCTCCTGGCTTTGCACCTTTCAAATAAGGCCCATGGCATCCTGGGCTGCATTAGGAAGTGCGCTGCCCAGGGGTTGGTGGAGGTGATCTTTCCTCTCTACTCAGCCCTGCTACAATTTGTCTTGCTGACCTCTCTTGCTTTGTACCCTACCACCTTCACCCATACTTGACCCAAAGTTGTTGTCTAGAATTTTCACCACTCCTGCCAACTTTTTGTTCAAAAAAAGTCCTGCAGAGCATTTGCACCATGTTGGTCAGGGATCATCTTCCACTTTCCCTTCAACCAAGGCCTTCAAGTACAGGTCCATTTCTCTAGCGGTATAAAGGAGACATTGTCCTCCTTCTAACTTTCATCAGGAGGTTTGGAGATACTGAGCAGAAGACCATTGTACATGGAGGACATAGTGATGAGTGTCACAGGAAACCTGAGCAGGCCTGTGCTGTGCTCCATGTACCTCTTGGCCTTCAGGCTGAGCTGTGCTGAGTGTGTCCCTGGGTTGCAGAACAAGCCATATTGGAAGAAGAAATCTGCAGGAAGCTGCTGGTGAATGGCCAACCCCACGCCCTTACCTTTGCCTGGGACTGCAGTTACCAACTCCCAAGTGAACATCTCCTCTTAGAACACGAGAAGTGATGACTAGAATGGGTTTCCCTGGCAGAAAACACTTCAAGAGCTGACAGGAGCAGTGTGGGATAAGCCTTCTGCAGGCAGGATCTGCACCACTTGCTGCACCACTCTCCCAACGCTGGAAACTCCGTGTTCCCGGCCTCGGAAGGGACGGCATACAGCTGACACGGTTGTCTCTGTGTGTAGAGAGTTTGCTCTAACCAAGGCCATTTGAAATGGCACTTTGTCTCAGAGTCCAAGTGCCTTTCTTACTGCAGCCATAACCGGCTGGGCTGCTGATGGCCAATCCCCCAAGGAAACTGGACACTCCAGGGACCCCAAACTTGCCTTCATGGCCACGTGCCTCCTACTGGCCTATGAGCTTCTCAGATGTAATGGAAGTCGTAATGATAGCCCAGATCATCAGCCTGCTTGTGGCCTCGGTTACTCCTTGGTTAGCGGTTCCTGAACTGGAGAAGGCAGTGATAAAGAGATGCACAGGAATTGAAGAGATGGGCAAGGACCCTGCAGGTGCCATGAAGGCTTTGCAGGAAGAAGTGTGAGGAATAGCCCCTACAGCTGTGCAAAATGGAATGACATTAGATATGAAGCTGGCGTCTGAAGGCAGAGTCTTTGCTGTTCTTAATACCAGTTGTTGCGTATAAGTAGATCAAAGTGGGAGAACTTCACAGATATAAAAATAATGGTAAATTTCCTAATATTTCTCATGAGCCCTAGAATGTTCACACCTTCTCTGGAATTCAAGATATTTGGAATACGCTGACGACCTCGTTTCCTGATTTACAGCTATGGGTTAAGAAGTTCATCCCCAGATGCTTTTCTCCTCTTTCTCTATGATCACTCCAGTCCATTCTACCTATGCTGTTTCTGCTTTAAGGTTCAGAGAGGAAAAGTTGTTCTGTCTTTCAGTAGTGTCTCTAATATTCCCTATGGGCAACTCTTCAGTTGTGGCAATAGAACTCATGAAGACCTGTACGAAATAACAATTATATAGATGAGCAATGTATTTTTTTATTTATTAATTTCTATCCCACTCCCTCCCAAACACACCTCTGATAATTAATCCCTCTTTTATTCCTGTGTACACCCCGTTCTATAAGGAAAGCAGCCAATTATTACTGCCAAGAATTTGCTATATTCAGCTGCAGAGATGGTTGAAGATGTCTGATGTCAAGTGATGTAAGTCTCATGGGGCTGAAAAATAAATATTGAGGATGGAGAGCTGAGGAGCAAGGCTGTCCACGCGGTGTTTAGCTCCAGGGATTGATTTTTCTATCTGTCCGCACCTCCTCAGGAGACACTGTGCATCAAGAGCAATTGGAAAATCCTTCTATCATTTCTCCAAAGTGCTCATTACGTGCCTTCCTCTTTCACTGTACTGCTGAAACTTATCTCATTAAGTGTAGGAACCAAATTTGAAGACCAGATGTCCCTGATGGAAGAGACATGGCTCGTCAGGGCGTTCTGCCTCTTCATGAGCCCAGGGTATCTGTGGTGCTGTGGACTTCAGGTGTTCAGAGGAGACTGAAGAAACCTCTCAAGAACACCAAGCCAGGAGCAAAGCCCACAGCCCCGTGGAAGCGTTAATGGGCCCCGCTGAGGGCCATGGCTGAGAAAGCCTCCCCATGGCCTTGTTAGAGCCCATCCTTGGAGGCTGTGAGTGCAGGAAGGCAAAGGTGCTGTGCAGGCAGCTCTGCTGCTGAGCAAAGCCTTGGCTTGCTTGATGAAGCAGGAAGGCCAAGCCGTGACCTGCAGCCTGTGGGAAGGTCGGTGCTGTCCCTCACACAGGGCTCAGGGCTCTTCCTGGGGACCATGGAAGGTGGGCATCCAATGCCCAGTGAAGGGCAGCAATGGCACAGCAACTTCCAGCTTCCCCATGGGGCTGCAAGGAGGCAACGATGTCCCAGTGCCATGGGACAATGTGTCTTCTCACAGACTTCAGTGAGAGAAACAGCTGCCTTTGCCAAGGGGAGAAAGAGCTGGTTTATGTTCCTGCCTTCCAGCCCTGCCAGTGCCCTCTGCCATCTCTATTTCAAGCTGTCCTGCATGGTTGGAGCCCTGCCCCTGTTGCCCTGCAGGCTGTAGGCACCATCTCGCTGCCCTGCCTTGCTCTCACCCCAACATTGCCATACCTTCGCTGAGGTACCTCCACTCTCACCGGCTCTTCCTTGAAACACAAACCATGGGCTGATCCAGGCTCCCTCTGGCTGAGCTCTTGCATCGCAGTAGGACCCTTGCAGTGACAGTTCTTCCTCCCGATAGCTAGTCTTCATCTTCAGCATTAGACTTTGTCTAATCTAAAAATTAGATTTTTCCTCTCTCCTCTTTTTTCCCACTACCCAGGAAAGTTTTACCACCTCAGGAACTACTCTCCAAGCAGGGAACCTAACTCAATATATTTTTTTGGTGGTCTTTCCCCTCAAAAAAGTGAAGTCATCTCCACATGGTCTTCTAAACCACATGGCTGCTGCAGGCCTTTCAGCTTCTCCCAGAGACATGACCACGCTACATTCCTACTGCTGTCCTGTCATGTCCACAGGTAAAATGGAGATGACAGCCTGTACCCCAGCCCTTTTCCTGGAGAGGTCCTGTGCTGTAGCTTGGCAGAGGGACTGTCCCAGCCATGTTCCTGTTGCTGGCCTGTCACCTCCAGAGACAGAACCGGCCTCACAGGGCCCTTCACAGCCAGGCACGTCCTCCTGCATGAGGAGTTCCTGAGAATCAGCTGTCCTCCTCATAACTCACCCCTCCATCACCCTCATTCTAACCCATGACCTGGCCACAGAAAAGCAGCCTTGTTTCGTTCAGTTTATCAAATGCATTTCCCACAAGCCATTTGAGTGGAGAAACATTTTTCACATGAACTTCCGTAGATGTGTTGACACACACATGATATACGATCTTTCATATATATGGCTTTTTTTTCCAGGTTGGACTGACTGCTGGAGATCATTGAATCCAGCCCTCCAACTGAGGCAGGGTCAGCTAAAGCAACTTGCTTAGTAGCTGGTCTAGGTAGGCTTGTGATATCATAGAAGCATAGGAACAGACAATCATTTAGGTTGAAAAAGATCTTAAAGATAATCAAATCCAACCGTTACCACAGGACGGCCGATCCCATCACTAAATCATGTCCCGAAGCACTGCATCTATGTACTTTTGAAACACCTCCAGGGCTGGTGATTCCACCATCTCCCTGGGCCGCCTGTTCCAATGCTTGACCACCCTTGCAGTGAAGATGTTTTTGCTCATATCCAAACTAAACCTCTCCTGGTGTACCTGGGAGAAGAGACCTACCCCACCTTTCAGGTCTACAACCCAACCTTCCAGGTCTACATCAACCTTTCAGGCAGTTCTAGAGAGCAGAAAGATCCCCCCTGTGGTTCATCATCTCCACACTATACAACCCAAGTCCCTTCAGGTGCTCTTCAACTGACCAGGGCTCCAGACCCTTCACCACCGTTGTTGCCCTTCTCTGGACGCGCTCCCGGACCTCAACATTTCTCTTGAAGTGAGGGGCCCAAAATGGAAACACAGTGTTCAAGGTGTGGCGTCAGCAGTGCCGAGTACAGGGGGTCGATAACTGCCCTGGTCCTGCTGGCCACACTGTTTCTGGTACCAGACAGGATGATATTGGCCTTCTTGGCCACCCGGGCACACTGATGGCTCGTGCTCAACCATCTGTCACCCTGCACCCTCAGGGTACCTCCCCACCAGGCAGCCTTCCAGCCACTCTGCCCCAAGCCTGTAGCCTTGTGTGGGGTTGTGACCCAAGTGCAGAACTGGCACTTCTCCTGGCTGAACTTCATACAATTGGACTCACTTGAAAGGTCCAACCCGTGCAGATCCCTCTGCAGAGCCTTCCTGCCCTCAAGGACATCAGCACTTCCACCCCACTTGATGTTGTATGCAAACTCACTGAGGGTGAACTCAGTCCCCTTGTCTGGGTCATTGATGAAGTTCTGAAACAGGACTGGCCCCAGCACTGAGCCCTGAGGAACACCACTCCTTATGGGCCATCGTCACCTGGATGTCACTCCATTTCCTACCCCTCTTGGGGCTTGGCTGTCCAGCCAGCTCTAACCCAGTGCGGAGAACACCCACCGAAGCCATGAGCAGCCAGTTTCTCCAGGAGAATGCAGTGGGAGGTGGAGCCAAAAGGCTTTCCTAAGGTCCAGGTAGACAGCATCCACAGCATTTCCCTCATCCACTAGGCAGGTCACCTTGTCCCAGGAGGAGATCAGATTCATCAGACAGGACCTGCCTTTCATAAACCCATGCTGGCTGGTCCTGACCTCCTGGTTTTCCTGCGCCTCCTGTGTGATGGTGCTCAGGATGATCAGCTCCACAACCTTCCCTGGCACTAAGATCAGGTTGACAGGCCTGTAGTTATCCCGATCCTCCCTCCTACCCTTCTTGTAGGTGGGCACCACTTGACTAACATTCAGCCTTCTTGGACCTCCCCAGTTAGCCAGCACTGTTGAAAGTCACCCCTGTGGTGAGGCAATAGAGAAACACACCAATGATTTTCAAAGTGTTCCTGCATCACGGGATGTCCATGGTCAAGGACACAATCAAAAGCACCTTGTCCTTTCTGGATATAAGGTTCACAGGAACCACATGTCCTCTGGGGCTGCAGAGGCATCGCTGGCAGCAATGCCTTCTCCTGCAGCACTGCACAGTCCAGCCCTGCATGTCTCTGGTCCCAGGGACAGCATGGATTGCTCTCCTTAGGGACATCTCATTTCACCTTCACAGTGACCTCTGCCCACCACCCCAGCATGCGCTGCAGCAAAACATTTTGCTGGCGTGTGACCTTGGACACTTGGTAGCCATTATTATTTTTGTTGTTCCATGTCTGAGCTTGGCCCTGGTGACACAGGTGTGGTTCAGGGTAACTCTGCTCTGAAATAACCTAAATCAGGGAGAGGAAGGGGAAAAGTCTTATTTAGGCAGCGTGAGGAAGCCTTAGGATCAATAACCTCACATCTTCTTGGGGAATTTAGAGATCCTGTGGGTTTACATGGCAAGGGTTTGGGAGTGGTTTGGAGGTGTTTGCAGGGCTGGCAAAGGTGAGAAGAGATCAAGAGCTGACTCCATGGCCATAACAGCCACTTTCATTTGACTCCAAAATGGACCAGCCCCTGCCCAAACCTGAGCCAATAAGCAATTCTAGTGGCACCTCTGTGATACCCTATGGTAGAAAGGACAAAACACAAAGGGAGAGGGGTGAGAATTATGTGAGAGAACAACCCGCTGACAGTCACAGGACAGTGCAGTGACAATGCTCCTTTAGGTGTCTGCAGGTACGTTGCATCGGCATTCTAGCACAGCTGCCAGATGAGCCAACAGCTGTGATGCTCACCTGGATCTGAGACCCTGCATCATTCGTGTCCACCTTGGTTCTAGGAGCAAAGAAATGGTGGAGTCTCATCTCCCAGGGGGAGTGAGGCAGGAGAGCAGCAGAGTGCAGGCCCCAGGTCACACACTGGCAGGCTGTGGCCTGTGCAGAAGGAGGGAACGCTCCTTCGGGCGCCCTGGAATTGCCTCACAAGCATAAACTCCATTTTCAATGTTGGAACCGTTGGAGGCTGCTGTCCTTGCCGAGCAGGTGATCTGAGCTCTGCCACCTGCCCTGGCACTTGGTTCCCTCAGTGTCACAGCTCTGTCTGCAACAGGACGGGCTCCAGCTGCCTCTGCGTGGGCCCCTGGCTGAGGGCACTGCTGCACATCTGGGCTGAAGCCCCCCAGCTGTGGCACCAGCCCAGCTCTGCCTGGCCATAAGGCAACCTGGTACCAAGTGTCCCCGAGCCCGTGGGTGCAAAGGCTTTGCTTCAGAGCAGAGACGTGGCCTGGGCAAAGGAGAGCTGAGTCTTGAGCCCTCGGACTGTGCAATGAAGTGCTGAAATGGGCTCTGCAGGGCTTACTGAAGCACTGAAGACATCCTCCCCGCACTGCCTGTAGAACCACCAGACACACACGTACACACACGCTCCTTTAGGAGTACTTCGATCCTTTGCTGCAGTCTTCCTGGTGTCCTCTCTAGTAATGGGTTAACAACAGTTGGTATTCATGCACAAAAGCTTTTTCTCCTAAGAGAATTGCCACTGCTGGAAATAAGTGTGTCCCCCCAGGTGAGGCAAGGCCCATGAGTGATTGCATCAGGCCTGCTGCCCAGCAGGTTCCCCTGCAGCCCCAGGGACAGCTGGAGGGAGCCCAGAGGGGCAGAGCAAGGGCTGCCTTGGGCTGCTCCCTGCTGCCGAGCTGGGCCGGGCTCCTGCCATGGAGGGAGCTCCTGGCAAGCGGGCAGCGCTGCAGAGAGACAGCTCTGCCCACCAGCAGCTCCTCTGCAAAGTGCAGCAGGGCTGAGGCACTGCCTGCAGGCACCCAGGGCAGAGGAGCGAGGCAGGGAGAGCTCAAAGGCAGACCTTGGTGGGAGGCTGCTGAGAGCTCCCTGCTGGAGAAATCTGCAGAGCCCTTGAGCCGGTAAGTGTGTGGCTGCAGGGCAATGCCTCTGCAGTTGCTAGCCGGGTCTGCAGCAGCTGGGGCACCCCCAGCCTGTGGGACCGTGTGGGAGCCTTTTGCTGTGGAGGAGGCCAGTGTGCTGCAGAGCAGGGCTTCCCTGCTGCAGCGTGGGAGGGCCAGGGCATGTGGGCTGCCTTGTGCCAGGGCCGGCTGCAGGGCTGTGAAGGTGGCTGTGCAGGCAGGGGTGCCCAGGGCTGTCCTTGCCAGCAGGGTCCCTGCAGCCGCGGGGGCTGTGTGCTGGGGCAGGGGCTCTGCCGCCTGCCAGGGGCAGCTCTCAGCCTGCCGGGGGGCTCCCGTGCGGCTGCGGGGAGAATGTGGGGGAGAAAGGAACGACCCCCATTAGGAAAAGGTCCCTGTTCTTCTGAGTGAGTGCTGCATGTGACAGGGTTGCTCACAGCTCCAGGTCATTTCCAAGGGGACTTTCCATGAGCACGTTCATGGCAGGGGATCACTGCTTGGCTCTGTGCTTGCCTGAATCTCTGCTGCCACTTTTCCGTGGCTCCGCTTGGTGGCAATGGAAACAGCTGTGCAGGTCAGAGCAGGGGCTGAGATGCTGAAAGCATCACAGGGAGGTTGATGAGGGAGCTGAGCAAGTGCCTTCCCTCCCCAGCAGGCTGCAGATGAAACCAGCATCAGCTCTCCTTTTCCCTCAGGCTTTGGGGGAGCTGTTTGTTCCTGCCTGCAGACAGAGAGCGGCTGCAGGGCAGAGCTGGCACACAGGGGCTGAGCTGGGCTCTGTGAGCGCTGGCAGGGAAGAGCCCTGGGGCCAGAGAAAGAGCTGCTGGCAGGGACAGCTGGAGGCAGCAGAGCCCTGGGCAGGGAGGGGGGGAGATGCTGAGGGGAACCCTGATGCAGGGGAGATGGGGGCACCTCCTGGCCATGGTCTGCCGTGCAGGTTCCTTCCCTGAGCAACGCACCTCTGCTCTCCTCTCCCACCCAGCACAGCCTTTAGACCAAGGGGTCCAGACCATTAGTAAACTTCTCATCCAGCAACTGGGAAGGATCTGGAGGGACAGAGCAGATTCCCTCATTCTCCCAAAGCCACAGACAGTCCCCTTGCCTCTCAGCACTCACCCTGCTCTCCCTGAGCACAGCACAAACCCCTCCTGACCTGACTCTGGCCGTGGCCGTTGCTCAGCACGGGTGGAGCAGATGCTGACAGGCCCTTCTGCGCTGGGAGCAGTTTGGGCTGAGCCAGGGCAAGGCCAGGACTGGCCCCTGCCCCCAGGGTTCCCATGAAGCCCCTGCTGCAGAGCAGGGCTCACTGCTGGGCAGCCAGCGGGCACAGCCCCTGCTCCTCACAGCACACTCGGCCAGCACTCAGCACAGCTCCAGCCACGGCTCGGAAGGGAGCTCTCCCAGGAACGGGAGAGGGGGGGACATGGGGCAGTGGGGGCGCATATAGAAGAAATGCCTTTCATTTGGCTCATGAAGTAACCTCTGACTTCTTGGTGACTTTCCTGCATGAGCAGGTCCCCTTGCCCAGAGGCAGCAGATGCCCAACAGCAGCTCCATCACCCAGTTCCTCCTCCTGGCATTGGCAGACACGCGGGAGCTGCAGCTCTTGCACTTCTGGCTCTCCCTGGGCATCTACCTGGCTGCCCTCATGGCCAATGGCCTCATCATCACCGCCGTAGTGTGCGACCGCCACCTGCACACCCCCATGTACTTCTTCCTCCTCAACCTCTCCCTCATTGACCTCGGCTCCATCTCCACCACTCTCCCCAAAGCCATGGCCAACTCCCTCTGGGACACCAGGGACATCTCCTACTCAGGATGTGCTGCACAGCTCTTCTTGATTGTGTTGTTCATTTCAGCAGAGTGTTCTCTCCTCACTGTCATGGCCTATGACCGCTTTGTGGCCATCTGCCAGCCCCTGCACTACGGGACCCTGCTGGGCAGCAGAGCTTGTGTCCACGTGGCAGCAGCTGCCTGGGCCAGTGGGTTTCTCTATGCTGCGCTGCACACGGCCAATACACTGTCACTGCCGCTCTGCCAAGGCAATGCCCTGGGACAGGTCTTCTGTGAAATCCCACAGATCCTCAAGCTCTCCTGCTCACACACCTACCTCAGGGAAGTGGGGCTAATTGTGGCTGGTGCTTGTCTAGGTGTTGGCTGTTTCATTTTCATTGTGCTGTCCTACGTGCAGATCTTCAGGGCTGTGCTGAGGATCCCCTCTGAGCAGGGACGGCACAAAGCCTTTTCCACGTGCCTCCCTCACCTGGCCGTGGTCTCCCTCTTTCTCAGCACTGCCATGTTTGCACACCTGAAGCCCCCCTCCATCTCCTCCCCATCCCTGGACCTGGTGGTGGCAGTTCTGTACTCGGTGGTGCCTCCGGCACTGAACCCCCTCATCTACAGCATGAGGAACCACGAACTCAAGGGTGCAATGTGCAAACTGATAGCTGGATGTTTTTCTGAAGGAATAAAATTATGAATAGCATTTATAATGTAATTCATCACAGACCCAGACTGTCTTCTGAATTTGTCGTATTTGCTTGTGGTATTTAATTTCTGATAAAGTTGTCATCCCCATTCTAATTTCTTCTGTGATTTTCTTTTCTGAAGGTTCCCTGCTCTCTCTTTGTCTAAGGGCCATTAAGCAACTATATTTTTCCCGGGATTCTTCCTTCCAAGGCCTTTATGGAGCTGCAGGGACATGTCCTGTGTGCAGAGATGGAGGGGGAAAAGTTCCTGGCATCGCAGCAATGCCAGGGAACAGCAGCCCCTGGGTCTCCAATACTGTCCTTCTACCGACACACTCCCCTTCTGACCCCTTGCCTTGGTGTAACACCTGAGTGCTCTGGCAGCTTCTTCACCGCCGTGCTGCATGGCAGTCCTGTGAGTGCAGGCAGGGGCAGACAATGGGCACTCTGTGACGGTGCTGGCCTCCATCAAATGTTCTGGATTTGTGGAAACCTCCTGAATGCAGCACTGCAACGTGCTCCCTTGAACCGAGGTCCCCGTGCCCATTGCTCATGACGAGGGCCATCTCCGAGAGGTGCCGAGCAGGGCGCGACACCCCCGGGCTGAGGTGCTGCCAGCCTCTGGCAGGGGCAGCAGGAGGCCAGGCAGTCACTGTGCCCGCTGCAGTGCTCTGCCTCCGCACGTGCCAGGGACGGGCTCGTGCCTCTGAGCACCCCTGTGTGCGTGAGGCTGGGGTTCAACCACGCCAGCAGTGCATGAGGCCAGCTGAGGTGGGGACACCTCCCAGGGCACCGCTGTTCCTGTGTGTGACTGCAGGAACAAAGGCCACTGTCCCAGGGAGATTCATCTCACCCGCCTTGGGCAGGCTCATTGCAAGTGCCTCTGTGTGATCACGGCACCCTTTCTGAATGGTGCCCTTAAATGTGTCTGAGCAATCAGGGAGGTTCTGGGGTCCTGGCAAAAGGCAGAGATCCAGCCTTTGTTCAGGAAAAGCAAGAAGGACAATTGGGAGAAATACAGGCTGGTCATCCTCACCGTAGTGTCTGGGGAAATGACGGTGGAAATACTCCTGCAGCCAGTTCCAGGTAATTGTGGGACAACAAAAGGGATTGCTGCACCTTTATGTGTAGGGGAAAGGAGGGGATGGTTTGTACCTTGACCTTTGCAAGGGTTTTGACTTTTTCTCCTTTCATCCATTAAAAGATGGGTGACTTCTGGAGTGAAGAAATGGAGGACACTGTGGGTGAGAAGTTGGCTGGAGGCTCAAGTCCGAATGTCAGCAGTTTGTCTAGTCTTCCTGGTGTCCTTTGACTAGTGGCAACCCCCAGTGCAGGCACTTGGGTAAACAGGGTTGAATGCCTTTATTGACCCCCTGGATAAGTTGACAGAATGGCTTTTTGGCCCATTTGTAGATGGTGACAAAGTGGGCAGAGCCCTTGAGACATGCCATCTGGTTCCCCCTGCCTTAAGCACGATAGCAGGACAAGGGCATTTAAGGGGTCTCTTCCAACCTGAGTTATTTCAGGATTCATTGACTCACTTCCCTAGAGAGCTCCTTCAGTTCAGAACAGCGGGAGCAAGAAGGACAAACGGAGAGCCAAACCTCAAGCTATGTACCAACGCACCAAGTGAGATAAGGCAGTTCCTCTGGGGAACACTTGTGCACTCAAACCATTGGTGGGACATCAGTGGAGATAAATTGGCTGAGAGAAGCTTCCCTTCATCTGCTGGGTGCTGGGCCACGGGGAGGGTGACGGCTGAGGACGCTATCTCGTGGTCAGTTGTGTCTCAGGGACTCACATTCCAGCAGGAAGCCAATGGCTGTGACGGGGGCAGTGAGGCCAGTTCTGCCTGCGGAGGGGACAGCCCAACAGCAGCAATGTGCCTGGGAAAGGGGCGGTGAGGTCACCTCTGCCTGGGACAGCGCGTAGGGCAGCCCCTGACTCATGGCTGGGACACGTGCTGTTAAGCTCCATCTGCCCGTGTCTCGGGCAGGCCAGCAGAAGGCCCCTGGGTGGCACGTGGGCTGTGAGATCCCCTCTGCCTAAGGACCTGGGCTCACTCCACCGAGGGGCTTCTTTCTTGCTTGTCACGTCGCTGCTGCCTGAGAACATGGCAGCACAGCAGCAGGCACACCGCTTGCTCGTGCCTATGCGAGAAGCTGAAAGGCTCGCAGCCTTGGAAGAGCGCGGTGAGGCCGTGGCATGGTCAGGGGAAAGGCCACCAGGAGGGTGACGGGTCGGGATGCCCGCCTGAAGGGTGGTTTCCCAGGTGGTGGAGCTTTCCTTGGAGGTAGGGAAGAGCAGGAGGGAGAAGCACTGCCACCCAGTGCAGCTGGGAAAGTGGAGACTGGAGGTCAGGAGGAGGAAATGTCACTCAAGGGCTTGTGCTGTGGTGGGAGACGTTGTCCAGAAGGAGTGTGAGATCAGTCCATGTCTGTGTGTTTGCAGGAACAGCGTGTGAGGGTGGGCAGACATCGGTGCATGTGTGGCAAGGGCAGGGTGAGAGCAAGGTGGGGAAGCCAGATGGGTGCCTGCAGCCTGCCGGGGAAAAGCAGCAGCCGTGGGACAGCGCAGGAAATGTGAGATGGAAGGCAAAGGGCACGGGCAAGGCTGGAAGTCACCAAGAGAACCCAAGGGTTGTCCCCTTGCGTACGGCCATTGTCTCTGCCACCAAGGCCTATGCGAAGGCGAGTTGTCCTGTGGCCCTGGGCCTCATGGCCTCCTGGCTACCACTTGCACTGAATTCTTCTCCCTTGAGTGATACTGCCCAGTGAAAGTTCCCAGCATTGGCCACAGCCTGCCACTCTGAGGCCCGGCACCTGCACTCTGCTGCTCTCCTGCCTCACTGCCCCTGGGAGGTGAGACTCCACCATTTCTTTGTTGCTGGAGCCAAGGTGGACAGGGGTGACGCAGGGTTTCAGATCCAGGTGAGCATCACAGCTGCTGGCCCATCTGGCAGTGGTGCTAAAATGCTGATGTAAAGAACCTACAGACACCTAAAGGAACATTGTCACTGTGCTGACCTGTGAACGTCGGGGTCAGTGGGTTGACCGTTGGCCTCTATGAGCCCACCAAGCCTCTCCCTCACTGCCCCCCCTCCTTCTTCACTCACTTGGTGTTTGTAGGGCTGTTCCTGTGCCCCGTTTCTCACGCCTCTCTCTTACAAATGCTGCACACTGTGTTATGTCCTTTCTTCCATTGGTTTTTCACAGAGGTGCCACTGGAATTTCTTATGAGCTCAGGGAAGTAGCAGGTCCATTTCAGAGCCAGCTGAATGTGGCTTTCTTGGCCATGGGGCCAACTCTTGACCTCTTCTCACCTTTGGCAGCCCTACAAACCCCATGACCACTCCCAAACCCTTGCCATGTAAACCCACAGGGTCATTAAAGTCCCCTGTAAGATGTGAGGTCATTGATCCTAAGGCTTCCGCAGGCTGGTTAAATAAGAGTTTGGCCCCTTGCTCTCCCTGATTGAGGTTCTTTATGGCAGAGAAGGGACGCGTTGGACCTCAGCTGTGGCACCAGGGCCAAGATCAAACATGTAACAAAAGCAGCGGGTACCAAGTACCCAAAGTCCCATGCATGCTAAATTTTGCTGCAGAGCATACTGGGGTGGTTGGCAGGTGGCACTGTGACGGTGAAATGCAATGTCCCTAAGGAGAGCAAACCCAGCTGTCCTGAAGACCAGAGGGACAAAGGGCTGGACTGTGCAGTGCTGGCAGGAGAGGACATGCCTGTCTGTGTTGCCTCTGCAGCCCCAGAGGACCTGTGGTGCAGGTGAACCTCATGTCCAGGGAGGACAAAGTGCTTTGGAAAGTGTCCTTGGCTATGGACATCTCGTGACCCAGGAACACTGTGAAAATCGTTGGTCTGTTTCTCTAATGCATCACCACAGGGGTGACTGTCAAGAGTCCTGGCTAAGTGGGGAGGCACCAGAAGCCTGGGGGTTAGTCAAAGTGGTGCCCACATGAAGGAAGCGTAGAAAAGAGGATCCTTCCTAGGACTGTCAACCTGATCTTAGTGCCAGGGAAGGTTGTGGAGCTGATCATCCTGAGCACCATCCAACAGTAAGCACAGGACAACCAGGAGGTCAAGACCAGCCAGCATGGGTTTGTGAAAGGCAGGTCCTACTTGATGAATCTGATCTCCTCCTGGGACAAGGTGACCTTGCCACACCTTGAACACTGTGTTTCTGTTTTGGACCCCTCACTTCAAGAGAAATGTTGAGGTGCTGGAGCATGTCCAGAGAAGGGCAACAAGGCTGGTGAAGGGTCTGGAGCCCCGGTCTGTTGTAAAGCAGCAGAGGGGATTTGGCTTGTTCAGTCTGGAGAGGAGGAGGCTCAGGGGGGACCTTACTGCTCTCTAGAAGTACCTGAAAGGAGGTTGTAGATGGGTGGGGGTAGGTCTCTTCTCCTAAATAACAAGAGACAGGACAAGAGGCAACAGCCTCAAGTTAGACCAGGAGAGGTTCAAATTGGATATGAGGAAAAACATCTTCACTGCAAGGGTGGTCAAGCATTGGAACAGGCTGCCCAGGGAGATGGAATCACCAGCCCTGGAGCTGTTTCAAAACTACACAGTTGCGGTGCTCTGGGACATGGCTCAGTGATGATTTACTGATACTCAGGTTACGGTTGGATGTGATGATCTTTAAGGTCCTTTCCAACCTCAATGATTCTCTGTTTCTGTGCTTCTATGGTATTGGAAGCCTACCTAAACGAGTTGCTGAGCAGGCTGTTCTAGCTGACCCTGCCTCAGCTGCGCAGTTAAAGGTCAGTCCAACCTGAAAAACAGACCACAGAGGTGTAAGAGCATATATAGAATGTGTTAACACAAACAGAGGAGCTCATCTGAATGTTTCTCCACTCTAATGTCTTGGGGGAAAGGTGTTTGATAAATCTGAGAAAAACAAGCCTGTTTTTCTGTGGTCATATCCCTGGACAAAAGGAGGGTGATGGAGGGGTGCGGTATTAGGAGGGCAACTGGGTCTCAGGAGCTCCTCATGCAGGAGGACGTGCCTGGCTGCGAGGGGCCTGTGAGGTCAGTTCTGCCTCTGGAGGTGACAGGCCAGCATCAGGAACGTGGCTGGGACAGTCCCTCTGCCAAGGGACCCCATAGGCCCCATCCAGGAGAAGGGCTGGGGTAGGGGTTGTCATGTCCATTGCACCTGGGGACATGATGGGACAGCAGCAGGCACAGGGCTTGGTCACGTCCCAGGGAGAAGCTGAAAGGCCAGCAGCAGTTACGTGGTTTGGGAGACCATGGGAGTATTCCTTCTCTCTGGTGAGAGAGCAGAGCATAAGAAAAGGCTTCCTGGCTGCGTTCCCTGCTGGAAGGGTATTTTCTGAGATGGTAAACCTTTCCTGGGCAGTGGAAAACAGCAGGAGAGAGGAAAAAATGTCACCAAGTTTCAACTTGGAAAGCAGAGACTGGACCACAGCAGGAAGAACTGTCACCAAGGGTCCTGCTGCGGTGCCAGAGCTTAGCCAGAGGGAGCCTGGATCAGCCCATGGTTTGTGTTTCAAGGAACAGCCGGTGAGAGTGGAGGTACCTCAGCGAAGGTATGGCAATGTTGGGGTGAGAGCAAGGCAGGGCAGCGAGATGGTGCCTACAGCCTGCAGGGCAACAGGGGCAGGGCTCCAACCATGTAGGACAGCTTGAAATAGAGATGGCAGAGGGCACTGGCAAGGCTGGAAGGCACCACCAGAACCCAGGTCTGTGTCCCCTTGGCAGAGGCATCTGTCTCTACCAGTGAAGGCTATGAGAAGACATGATGTCCTCACAGCACGGGGGCATCGTTGCCTCCTTGCAGCCCCATGGGGAAGCTGGAAGTTGCTGTGCCATTGCTGTCCTTCACTGGGCATTGGATGCCCACCTTCCATGGTCCCCAGGAAGAGCCCTGAGCTCTGTGTGAGGGACAGCACCGACCTTCCCACAGGCTGCAGGTCATGGCTTGGCCTTTCTGCTTCATCAAGCAAGCCAAGGCTTTGCTCAGCAGCAGAGCTGCCTGCACAGCGCCTTTGCCTTCCTGCACTCACAGCCTCCCAGGATGGGCTCTAACAAGGCCATGGGGAGGCTTTCTCAGCCATGGCCCTCAGCGGGGCCCATTAACGCTTCCAGGGGCTGTGGGCTTTGCCTCTGACTTGGTGTTCTTGAGAGGTTTCTTCAGTCTCCTCTGAACACCTGAAGTCCACAGCACCACAGATACCCTGGGCTCATTACGAGGCAGAATGCCCTGACGAGCCCTGTCTCTTCCATCAGGGACATCTGGTCTTCAAGTTTGGCTCCTACACTTGATGAGATAAGTTTCAGCAGTACAGTGAAAGAGGAAGGCAGGTAATGAGCACTTTGGAGAAATGATAGAAGGCTTTTCCAATTGCTCTTGATGCACAGTGTCTCCTGAGGAGGTGCGGACAGATAGAAAAATCAATCCCTGGAGCTAAACACCGCGTGGACAGCCTTGCTCCTCAGCTCTCCATCCTCAATATTTTTGTCCTCAGCCTCATGAGACATCACTTGACATCAGACATCTTCAACCATCTCTGCAGCTGAATATAGCAAGTTCTTGGCAGTAATAATTGGCTGCTTTCCTTATAGAACGGGTTGTAAACAGGAATAAAAGAAGGATTATTATTGGGGGGGGGGAATGTTATCGAAATTAATAAATAAAAAATATATTTCTCAGTTGTATAATTGTTAGTTCAAGCAGATCCCCATGAGGTCTGTTGCCACATCTGAGAGTTGCCCATAGGGAATATTAGAGACACTACTGAAAGACAGAACAACTTTTCCTCTCTGAACCTTATAGCAGAAGCTACATAGGTAGAATGGACTGGAGTGATCATAGAGGAAGAGGAGAAAGGCATCTGGAGTTGAACTTCTTAACCCATAGCTGTAAATCAGGGAACCGGGATGTCAGCGAATTCCAAATGTCTTGAATTCCAGAGAACGTCTCAATTTTCTGGGACTCATGACAAATACTAGGATGTTCCCAAATTTTTTTTATATCTGTGGAAATTCCCCCACTTTGATCTACATATACGCAACAACTGGTATTAAGAACAGCAAAGACTCTGCCTTCAGACGCCAGCTTCATATCTAATGCCATTCCATTTTGCACAGCTGTAGGGGCTATTCCTCACACTTCTTCCTGCAAAGCCTTCGTGGCACCTGCAGGGTCCTTGCCCATCTCTTCCATTCCTGTGCATCTCTTTATCACTGCCTTCTCCAGTTCAGGAACCGCTGACCAAGGAGTAACCGAGGCCACAAGCAGGCTGATGATCTGGGCTATCATTACGACATCCATTACATCTGAGAAGCTCATAGGCCAGTAGGAGGCACGTGGCCATGAAGGCAAGTTTGAGGTCCCTGGAGTCTCCAGCTTCCGTGGGGGATGGGCCATCAGCAGCCCAGCCGGTTATGGCTGCAGTAAGAAAGGCACTTGGACTCTGAGACAAAGTGTCATTTCAAATGGCCTTGGTTAGAGCAAACTCTCTACACACAGAGACAACCGTGTCAGCTGTATGCCGTCCCTTCCGAGGCCGGGAACACGGAGTTTCCAGCGTTGGGAGAGTGGTGCAGCAAGTGGTGCAGATCCTGCCTGCAGAAGGCTTATCCCACACTGCTCCTGTCAGCTCTTGAAGTGTTTTCTGCCAGGGAAACCCATCCTAGTCATCACTTCTCGTGTTCTAAGAGGAGATGTTCACTTGGGAGTTGGTAACTGCAGTCCCAGACAAAGGTAAGGGCGAGCGGTTGGCCATTCACCAGCAGCTTCCTGCAGATTTCTTCTTCCAATACGGCTTGTTCTGCAACCCAGGGACACACTCAGCACAGCTCAGCCTGAAGGCCAAGAGGTACATGGAGCACAGCACAGGCCTGCTCAGGTTTCCTGTGACACTCATCACTAACTCCTCCATGTGCAAAGGTCTTCTGCTCAGATTCTCTCAACCTCCTGATGAAGGTTAGAAGGAGAACAACATCTCCTTTAAATGGCTAGAGAAAGGGACCTGTACTTGAAGGCCTTGGTTGAAGGGAAGGTGGAAGATGATCCCTGACCAACATAGTGATAAATCTCTCCTGGACTTGTTTTGAACAAAAACACAAGGCAGGAGTGGTGAAAATTCTGGACGTCACCTTTCAGTAAAAAATGGGTGACGTTGGTAAAGTAGAAATCAAGGGTAAGTCAGCAAGAGAAATTGTAGCAGGGCTGAGTAGAGAGGAAAGATCACCTCCACCAACCCTTGGGCAGTGCTCTTCCTAATGCAGCCCAGGACGCCGTGGGCCTTATTTGAAAGGTGCAAAGCCAGGAGAAGAGGAGGCTTTGGGGACACCTAATAACAGCCTTCCCATATCTTCTTGGGCCATATCAGCAAGAAAAGGCAGCCAGGTTCTTGCCTGTTGTGCATGATGGGAGGATGAGGGCCAATGGGCATCAGCTGAAGCAAGGGAAGACAATGTCCTTCCCCATGAAGACAGTCAAGCAGTGGAGCAGATGTCCCACAGAGCCTGTGCCATGTCCATCCTTGGATCTTTTCAAGCCCCACTTGAAGGAAGGCCTGAGCTACCTGCTCTGACCCCATAGCTGATCCTGCTGTGAGCAACACGTTGGCCTGGACACCTCCAGAGGTTCCTCCCAGCATGAATGATTCTGGATCTCCATCCACCATGGATCTTGCCTTCATGATGGCAGGGAAATCACTCAGGTTTCCAGTGGTGGTTGAAGCCTAACAGAAAGTGGGTCAGATGACCTGCGACGTTCTTTTCCCACTCCAAGCTTTGCTGCTCAGATGCAGGGCTGCTTGGCTGCTTCCTATGGATTCCTGTTCTTCACCCTTTCCTACCTTTTTCCCTCCTTTCCCACGCACAACTGCTTCTCCTTGACCACCCTTGTATCCTCCCACGCAAGCAGCCCTCCCCTCCTTTCCCTTTCCTCCCTGGCCATTGTCTGTCCTCCTTTGGTGATTCTTTGCAGGTTTTCACCATAGGTGGCCACTTAGAAGAGGGACTGATCATCCCCCTTGACTCAGCACCATCCCCCTTGACACAGCACTGTTGTGGCCACATCCAGATTATCTTTGCCTGGGCTTTGAGGTTTCTCATTCTGGAGGAATGGGGAAAAACTGGAGAGGCTGTGGAGGATACCTGCCTGGATGGAGCCTGTGGAACCAGACTGAAGGTCCTGGATTCCTTGAGACTGGCAAAGTGAAGCCTCAGGGCACCACAGTAATAGCATGCACCTGCTTGAAGGGGGATGTCAGAGATAAGAGAGTGATTCCTGATAGCGGCAGGAAGAGAAAATCTCCACAAAGTGCTGCTTGGAAGGGTAAGATTGGATGTGAGGAAAAAGAAATGTCCCTCGGAGGGTTGCCCTCTGATGCCAGAGTTCACCCAGAGGGCAGCCTGGATCGTCCCATGGCTTTGAGTTTCAAGGAACAAGCAGGGATGAGGGGAGAAACTTCAGAAAAGGCAGAGAAATGTGGGTGTGAGGGCTGGGTAGGAAAGCAAGGAAGAGTCCAACCCCCAGAGTGGAAAGAGGTGCCACATGGACAGTGTAGGGCAACTTGCAGTGGAGATGGCCCAGGGCTGCAGCAAGGCCGAATGGCCCCACAGGGGTCTGAGGCCTCTGTCCCCCTGGCACTGGCAGCTGCTTCTGCCACCAATGCCTGTGACACGGAACTTGATTTGGAGGGTCTTCTGTTCTGCCCTCCAAGAGCCTGGGGGTCAGGGCTTGGTCTTTCTGCTTCATAAAAAAAAAATCCAAATGTGTTTTGCAGCATTACAGCCACCGACACAGTGCCTTTGCCTACCTGCAGGTCTGGCCTCTAATTAGCTACTCTAACGAGTCCATGGGGACGCTTTGTCAGCAATGGCCCTCAGCGGGACCCATCAATGTTTGAAGGTATTTTCAGTGTTGCTTCTGACTTACATTCCTTCAGTGGTTGGTTCAGCCTGCTCTCAGTAGCTCAGGTTCATGGAAGGAGCCCCAAGTGCTCTAACGAGGTATTTTCCTTTTTGGCATTTCCTTCAGATGTTGAAGACCTGTGTAGCTAAAATGAGCTGTTTCATGGTGTAGTTGAAAGGGAAGATTTCAAAGTGCACCAGATGATAATTCCTTTATTTATTTCATAGGTTATATTTTGCTTCTCTTAAGGTTAGAGGAGAAGTTCCAGCTGCATTCTCCAAGTGATAATGATGCAGAGTGTCTTCAGTAGTTCCAGACTGGTAGGAAACGCAGTCTCTTGTGGTCTGACACAGGATGGACAAGCTTGCTTTTCATAACCCCAACCCCAACCCTTTTTCTCATTGTCCCCTGGGACTCACATCCCTTCCCCTTACATCAGACGTCTCCCCTCAATTCTGCAGGTGGGTGCAGCAGCTCCTTTGCACCATCCCCCACCTGTTTGCCATAAAGGACTGGCTGCACACATGTGCAGAAAATTGTTTTATATCTGCAAGCACTGTGAACAACAATCAAATGTCATCGACAGGAAAACATGCTCCAGAAGCACATGTCAAGTCCAAGCTGTCTCTGATGAGGTGCCTTTCTGTAAGGGACACTCTTATGAGAAATCTCTTAGGTTGGCAGATACGGAAAGATAGATCTAATCACAAGGAAATATTTGATTATAGGGGACAGATGGGCTGTGGGAAGACATATAAACTTTTCCACCCTGAAGCTGAAACCAGCAGCACAGGTGAGGTACTTGTAGGACCAAAGAATAAAGGAGAAGGAACCTGAAGGATAATGGAAAGAGACATTGTTGAGACAGTCTGCTGAAAAGATGACTTCAGAAGTGGTCATTGTCTCCTGGTCAGGTGCAAATATGTAGAAGGTGAGAGAAATTAAGGACAGATGGTATAAAGGATTAGTGGTAGTGATGTTCTGGAGGAAAATGGGTATTTCTTAGGAATATCCTTTTGGAAACCTCCTTTTATAGGCAGAGGTCTCCTGTGCGAGAGGATGGATCAGCAGGTGTTACGACCATCTTGGAAAGAGTCCAGACGTGCCACTCATGGAACCACAGGCTGCACACACTCCCCCTGGTGAGGGGTGTGCCACCAGTTAGAGTCCCCTTGGGTGACATTTCTGGCACCTGAGCGGGCAACTGTCCAGGTGATTTTCCAAGGGTAAATCCTGCCTCGCCAACCTGACAGCCTGCAGCTGTGCGTGAGGAGCTCCACAGTGGATGTCATTTCCCTCGGCTTCAGCAAAACTCTGGCCATGGTCTCCCTCAGTGTTCTTCTGCCCAAGTGAGGCCGTGACACTCTGGGTGCCAACAGAAAGAGATGGGTAAAACACCAGCGGGATGGTCAGGCTGAGAGAGCAGTGAGGAAGGGCTCACACCCCACCTGGAGGGCACTGGGACATATTGGGGCAGTGTGGGCAGCACAGGGGTGTCTTCTGTACCCTACACTGTGACTTTTAGGAGCTGTACACAGGACCCAGTGGAGGCAACTCTCACAATGTCTGTCGGTGGCACCAAACTGAGAGGACCATCCCTGTGCCCTAGGGATGCCATGGAGGGGAACCCTGGCAGGTGGGGTGGCCGCCCTGTCAGGAGCTGCACAGATGCAGGACGGACCAAGGGCAGAGCCTGCACCTCCCTCGCATGGACTAACACCCTGCAGCTGCAGGGCCTGGGACCTGCCTGGCTGGGCAGTGTCTGTGCAGAAAAGGCCCTGGTGGTGCTGGGGGACAGAAGGCAAAACACAATCCCAGCCCGTGACCTGGTAGCAGAGGCAGCCAGCAGTGCCCTGGAGCGTATGAAGAGGTGCCTTGCCATGAGAGGGCGGGAAGTGATTGTGTGTCCCGTACTCATTGCTTGTTAGACCACCTGTCCGTGACTGTGTTCATTTTTGGGCCCTGACTGGGGAGGGAAGGAGGGAGGGAGCGGCTGGGTGGCTGCTGGGCTTTTGGCCAGAGACAAGCCACTACAGCCAGGAAGATGTGTATGACTGGGAGTGAGTTCAGTGAAGGGTCACTGAGATGCTCAGGGGCTGGAACACTTTCCTGGGAGGGGAAACTGAAGGCAAGGGCCTTGTTCAGCCCGCACAAGGGAAGGACTCGGGAGCACCTGCTGGTCACAGTGAGGACGTTGACAGGAAGATGAATCCAGTCTTGGAACTGTGTTGTGTGACAGGAGTGTGATAGGCTGTCATCAGATGTGGAAATAAGGAGGTTCTTGTCCAGAGGTGATGCAATGATTTATCTCCAGAGCATGGGGTGCTTGAAGCTGTAAACAAAATGGAAAAAAAGCTCTACTTGGAAGTTCTCTACTTCTTTGCTACAGCTGGGGGAGGTAGAGGAATCTCAGTGCTTTCTGGTTGCTGCGGAAGAATGAAGACCTCCATGAAAAGAGGTGAAGGTAACAGTTTTGCTTCCCACTTTCAGTTCTTGACACCCAGCAGCCTCATGTGCTTTTCCTTCCTCTCCTCCCAACAACTGACCAGTTGATGTCAATAAAGGAAGCAGAGAAGCCTGGACTTGGAGGGTCATAGTGTCGTTTCATTGGACACCCAATTAAGAAAAAACCTGAGAAGTGAGCCTGCAAGGCCGAAGGAACAGGGTCCATGGACAGGCCAGGCTGTGCCTATGGTTGTGCCTGGAGACCCGCACACCTACAGCACAGGTTGTGCTGGGGCTGAATCTCCTGCCTGGCTTCAGTGGCCTCCTGGAGCCATGGAGAAAGCTTTGGGTGGAGGCCCCACATGAGGCTGCTCAGGGCCAGGAAGGCCTAGGGATGCTCTCAGGGCCCTGCCCCCATGGGATCCCACCTGCCAGTGCCCTCAGCAGGCCAGGTTCTCCTTCCCTCCTTTCCTGGGCTACGCTCTGCTGCTCTCCTTCCACACATGCTTGGGCATCCCCTGATGCACCACACCACAACTGCACACTACTACAACCAAGGTGGCATAGCTCTTCACATCCCTGAGCATCTTGTCCTCTTTGGGGAGACACCGGTGCAGGTGGGCATCAGAGTGGGTGGCCTCTTTGGTCTGGGGAACTTGCCCACAACCCCTGGGCCTCCTGGCATCCTGGCTTGCCTGTGCAGTGATCACCAAGGAGACTGATTCCCCCAGAAGAGACAGGCTCTGTGATCCACAGGTTTCCTCAGGTCATTTCAAGAAGACATTGTTCATGCCTCACCCTGACTGTATGACCTGTCGCTCTGTCCTGGCTCGGGCTGGCATGGAGTGCATGTTCTTCACAGCAGCCCTTCTGGTGCTGTGCTTTGCGTCTCTTCCTAGGGCAGCGCTGACCACACACCAGTGTTTTGGCCACCGCTGCAGAGCAATCACCAAGGCTTCTCTTTCTCACACTCTGCATGCGCTACAAGGAGACTGGGGGGATGCAAGAAGCTTGGGCAGCTGACCCCAAATGACCACAGGGATATTGCATATCCCAGGACGTTGTGCTCATCAATAACAGCTCAGGGAAAGGAGGATGAAAAGAGGACATGCTGTGGTCGTGGCATTAGTCTTCCCGTGTCACTGACAGATGTGCTGAAGAGCAGCTTTTCTGGAGATGGCTGAACCCCTGCCTGCCCATGGCAAGGGTGAGCGAATTGCTCATGTTGCTTTCCTTGCACACACAAGCTTTTGCTTCTCCTGTTGAACTTTGTCCTGACCTGTGAGTTTTCTTCTGATCCTCTCCCCCATCATGCTGGGCATGTAAGGGGTCAGTGAACAACTGATTCTGGGCTGTTTGGGTGCTGGCCAGTGGCCAAACCACAACTAATTCCTCCCACAGTGCCTCCCTGGCTGCTCTCCCCTTTGTTCCACACACAAGCTCCCACCTCAGCCCTTGGCCCATCCACTAGAAGAGCTCCATCTGTCTGAGCTGCCCTGACATCACACAGAGCATCCCCCTCCCCTCATCTTTCCCGTAGGTCTCCCCTACAGACCTTGTGTCTCCATCCACCGCCAAAGGCATGGGAGCTGCCCTGCCCCTCCTCAGCGCTTACGGCACTGATGTCACAGCTCTGTGGTGGCACTGGGGGCTCCTGCTGCCCGTGCCCCAGGCGGTGGGCTCTGGGGCCCATGTGGGCTGCAGCACCTCAGGTGTGGCACCAGGGCCAAGGGCAGGCTTGTCACACGGACACCGGTACCCAGGGACGGGAGCCCTTGTGTGGGAGGGGTTTGCTGCCCAGCAGAGGATGCTGGAGCGGGTGGCAAGGGGCAGCAGAAGGATGAAGGAGGTTCCCACCACGAGAGCAAAGGCTGCAGTGGCCAACGCCAGAGGGCAACAGGCCTGGGCTGTGCAGCCCTGGCAGGAGAGGGCTTTGCTCTCCCAGGTGACTCTGTAGCACCCTGTGGCCTGTGCCAGAGCTGAAGCTCATCTCCAAGATGGGCAAGATGCTGCTGCTGGTGCTGAGCAAGCCCCTGGGGGAGGCCAGCCCGTGATCCAGCCCTCCTGGGGCTATCCTGCTGGTGGCAGGCCGGCCAGAGAGCAGCTCTGCAGAGAAGGACCTTTGGGTGCCAGAGGACAAGCAGCTGAGCAGGAGCCATCGATGCACCCTCATGGCAAAGGCCAACAGCCCCCTGGGCTGCATTAGGACAAGCATCGCTGGCCGATGTGGGGAGGTGATCCTTCCCCTCCTCTCAGCACTGCTGAGGCCACATCTGGAGTGCCGTGACCAGGGCTGGGCTTCCCAGGGCAAGGGAGTTGTTGACGTACTAAAGTAAGTTCTGCAGAGGGCCACCAAGCTTCTTGAAGGGACTGGAGCATCTGTCCCAGGAAGACAGGGTGAGAGATCTACAACTGTTCAGTCTGGATAAGAAAAGGCTCTGAGAGTCTTACTAATATATGCAGCATTCCATCTGAACCAATGTAACACTTTTTGAACTGTGGATGATCAACCACTGCAGGTAGTTGCCAAGAGTGGTTATGGAATGTCCATGCCTTGACATATTCCAAACCTACCAAGCCAAGGTCTTGTACAACGGGCTTGAGCTGGCTGTGCCTCTCCTAGGGATTTTCACTGGATGATCTCCAGAGGTCCCTTCCAATGTCAACATTCTCTGTCATTCTCTGAGTTTCAAGGACACAAGCAAGACAGAAAGAAATGAACAATGCATACCCTTGACCGCAAAGATAGTGGGGTCTATGGAGAGGACTCACGCTGGAGCAGGGCAGAAGTGTGAGGAGGAAGGAGCAGCAGAGGTGTTCTGTGCCATCAACCCTCTTTAACGTCCCCCCTGCACCTCTCAGGGTGTGCTTGTGTAGGTGAATTGGGATCAATGGAGTAATTTGGCCCTGGGAGAAACTGGGGAATGGTCTTTAATGTTTTGGTCATTGTTTCTCACAATCAACATCTGTTTTAACTGGCAATGAATGAAATTGATCTTTAGTGTTATAAATTGAGACCACAACGGATCATAATCCAATTAAAATTTTATTAATTATAGCAAGTAGAATATGAGCAAAAACAGCGCTGGACGGCAGGGGAGTCTGCGCTCCATCAACTGCCGCCCTGAGCAGTTCAAACAGTCCCTTTTTATACATCTTTACCTCCGTGTTCATGAAGTAGTGGAGGTATTGACCCTTCACTCATATATCCTTATGTGGGGTTGTCTGTCTTGTTTCTGTCGGTTCCTGGACATCTGGCGGTTATCTTATCTTTCACAAGAGGCATCCTGGACATCTGGCGGTTATCTTATCTTTCACAAGTGGTGTCTGGTAGCTGTTTGCATAAGCTTTTTCATATCTTTTGTTGCCTAACCTTTACATTGAGCTTAACATAAATCTTAATAAACAATACCCTAGTCCATAGTTTCTCACAAGCCCCCCTTTTTCTTTTTATCCTATTATTGTTTATTAGACGCTACTTTCATTCTCGGCACTGCAAGTAAACCTTTTTCCACAATCCCAACATTTATCATAACACTCACAGGGTAATACCTCACAATTACAATAGGTGTAGTTGGGTAATACATATAATAATAACATACAAAAACAAAAATTAAAAATAACACTTTTTCTTAACACGTTCTCCTTTTTTTTTTTTTTTTTTTTTTTTTTACATGCGTCACTATCATGGCTAGACTATAGGGATTTCGCATGCGCGGTCTTTCCAGATTTTTCCAGCACATTCTGTGGGGCTTTAAAATCGCGCATGCACATGTTCAAAGGTATACACGGACCATTCGCATGATAAACAACGGCTACTGCGTGCCCAGATGAAGTCCCAAACCCATTTCCCGAGCTTACCACTCTGGTAAGTCTGTTAATGGTAACATTCATGGCACTATGGCCAAATGACAGGTCCCCGTTTTCAATGTAAGGTTTTCTCACCACCAGACCACCACGTCACCTGCCAGGGAAGAAGGGTCTAGAGTGGACATTTCGCCCTCTGAACATTCTGTAAGGTGAGTGTTCTCAAAACGTTTAACCTATATGGTTCATTAGAAAGAAGATCAAAATTTTATATTTTTTTTTTTTCCTGTTGCTGTTTAGGCAGAGGGTGCGTTTTTCTGTTGTCTCATGTCAAGAACTTATGGCGGAGGCTAATTTTCAAACACATTTCACATCGCTGAGTCACCTGTTTTATTACAGTATACAAGTTCTGCCCTATCAATTTCTGATTTAGACTTTTATATAAATTATCAGCTCCCCAATGCATCTTATTATGTTCTATTACGGCTGTGGTCCATATTAAATTGGATGGTACCACTATACGACCATCCCTCAAATAAGTCCACTTATTTATTTTATCATTCATGTCCTGAATGACCTTTAAGTTTTCTTTAGAATAATTTGGCTCCTGATCTGTACTTACAGTTTGGATTTTACCGTCTGGTATTAAGGATAATTCCTCCTTTCCTACCTCCTCTGCTACTTGTATGGCTTCATGGTCGGCCAGGCGGTTTCCAATTTCCAAATCAGTGCCTTAATGGGCCATCTTATGTTCTTCCCTCCTGGACGACCCTCTTATAACAGAGGGGGCCCTTCCTCACATCAAGGTATGGCATGGCATATGTCCCCACCGCTCAGCGCCTACTGGGTTGCAGCCAGCAGCAGAGCTCAAGATCCTTCTTGGTGGCAAACACAGAGGCCAACCCAGTCTTGCCCTTGATTGTGGTAGGAGGCACTTGACCAGCCTTATTCCTTGTACTTTGTTGTCAATGCAAAGCTTCATTTGCACGTCCCATAACAAGTCACAGTCATGGTAAAACACAGATTTACATTAGTAGAACTACTACAGAGTGTATTTTATTTTAGTTTTTATGCAATATTCCCCACAGCCTTGCTGACCAGGGGATATTGTTTTACCTGAACTAGGCAGGCCTCCTGTTTATCATTTTTACTGTAACAGGGAAAGCATTTTTCCCTTTACTTGGAATTTACTTTCAGATATACCTGGTTAAAGATTTCTTTTACTTCAGCGAGGTCCTCTCTTCCACTTTTCTGTTGAATTAAAGATAAGCTCAACATTTTAGTTAATTGATCATTTTTAACTTTTGGTTTCATTTCCCCTTCTTTAAACGTCTAGATGTTCTAATGAATCTCTTCCCAACAAAGATTTTGGTGAATTTGGCATTCTTATTTGTTTTCTTAGTTTGTACTTTAAAGGTTTCAGGATATTTTCCTGGTGGCCAGCAGCTCCCACAACTGTAGCAAATTCTTTTCACTGAAGTTTAACACCAAATAAGTTGGTTTTGTATTCACCAACTTTTCTACATCACGATTACCTTAGTAAAAATCAACTCGAACCTTTATCCAGTCCTATTCACAACTGACTTTCAAACATCTAAATTTCCCCATCAGAGATTCACCTTTACTCTCCTCAGACCCGCTGCCTGCCCTAGAGGGGCCGTTACCGGTCCTGTTGTGCTGCAAATGCTGCAGCAATCGGGGTGACATTGTCAGGTCCTTCTGCTCAATCGTCAGCAACAGCAACCCCCTCCTCCCCACCATCAGGAGGATTCGGGGCAGGAGATGCTGTTCCTGCTCTGCAGGTTACACAAGCCTGCCTCTGCAGCAGCACTTCTGTTTTAACTCTTACCCTGAATGCAAATCTGCTACTTGTTGCTTTAAGTCTGTGTTATTACATATCAGCCTTCGCAGGCAAACAGCAAACACCCTGCCATGCATCCAGCGTGACTCAGCCGCACCTTCGAGGGGATACGGGGTTTGTACAAACTCACCCCAATACTTTAACACTTTCACAGGGTTTTTTTGACTCTCCACCCCCCTGGCTTCAGATCTTACATACATTCGCACAAGTTTTTTATCTTACAACGTGTTTCATTCTGGTTGCTCCATAGAAGGAACCACAACCTCCCCTCTGATCCTTTTCCATTGCTAATATTAAGGGATCTTGTGGAGCTAGGTTAATACCACACTCTTTTGCCACTCTGGGTGATTCCTCAGAGTGAAAAACATACCAGCATACATTACTTCATCCCATTTTTCCTCTCGCCTTAAAAATAACATTAATTTTAACAAAACATTATAATTCAGTGTGCCGTTCAAGGGCCATTTTCTCTGTCCCCTAACTTAGACAGGGGCCACCACTGATTGCAGTACTTAGCCAAAGTTCTCTTATTCACGCTTCCCCCAGCTGCCCCCCCCATTTCCTTCCAGTGACCTTTCTTACTATTATCTCAATCGCTATCCCAGCGACAGAGACTCTAAATTCACTTACAGCTCTCTCTCTTATCCCAAGGCGTCCAAACCTTACAGTCAGGGCATTCAATTTCTTGTCGCCACCATACATATAATAATTCTTTACACCATATACACTTTAAAACATACAGAGGTTCACATTCACCCCTCGGATGTTCAAGACAATAACCACATACCAACATTTGTAATATACTGAATAGAGAAATGTTCTCACATTTCCAGAATAAATGAGTATAACAATTATTAATTACCTTGTAATTATTAATTAAAAGGCCACTTTTCTCCACATTCCAGCTTATAAAGCGGCCACCATTGATTACAATATTTTATCAATGTTTTCCTATTCACATTTCCACCAGCGGATCCTCCAATATCCTTCCAATGACTCAAAACACACCCTAGCGGATTTTTCTTTAAAATCCCACCACTCTGCTTTCCTCCCATTTTTCCCAGCTTACACTCACAGAACACACTTATCACTTACAGAATTACTACTTACAAAATGCAACACACAGGTATCTTTCTACAGCAACACCAAGAGCTCACTATTATTATCAAAAATATAGCCAAAATCACGGTAACAATTATCAAAGTCAAATTCCA
>NC_054075.1:637930-732930 GCF_017639655.2 Falco naumanni | reverse complement strand
GACGCGTAAGTATATTGCGAAGTTGTTCGCGGGTTTGCCGTTCGGGCGGGATTGGGTTTCCTGGGATATAACGAGTGAGAGGTTCGATATACTGAACCAAGCGAGTGCGGACTCTTAAGTACTGCGTCTCCCATCTCCCGCGAGGGACTGGGCCAGGAACAAGGGGAGCGAGTGAGTGTATGTTTGTGGATGTTCCAGAAGATGGGGGCGAAGGGCAGCAAGCCTTCGACTCCCATGGGAAGGGTACCCACTGTACCTAAGAATACCCCTCTGGCATATATCTTGGACAATTGGAGATATTTCCCTGGAACCCTAGGGAAAGATAAGCAGAAAATGATAGAATATTGTACTAAGATATGGGGAGGGAAGAAGATTTCTAAAAATGTCTTTTGGCCAGTCTGTGGGTCAGAAAAGGATTGGGAGGAAACCCAGGGACCCCAAGCAGATATTAAATGGCCACTCCAAAGACCTAATTGGGATAATCAGGATCCGGTGCATAAAACTCATATGCAGGACCTGAGAACTATAGTAATTCAGGGGATTAGAGAAGCAGTACCCCGTGGCCAGAATATCAATAAAGCATTTAATGAAATGCAAAAGAAAGATGAGAGCCCCACTGAGTGGCTGGAACGACTGAGGAAAGCCCTTCAGCTGTACTCTGGGGTAAATCCAGACAACCCTTTAGGGCAAGCGCTCCTCAAAACTCAGTTTTTGGCAAAATCATGGGAAAAACTTTAGTGGAACACTTCAGCAGGAGAGGACAGATAAGGGTAAAAGAAATAATTAAGCAAGAAAAGCAGATGGCCGGCAAGGGCATAAATTACCTCAGACTGATAAGAACACTGCAAATGAGCAAAAGGTGAAAAGTACACCATGAGGAAGACCTACAGCCTTCCTCCCATAGACCACGGCCCACATTCTAAAGACCCCGGCCCACAATTTTTGGAAGAATCTGCGCAAGCGTGAAAGACTGATAAGCTAATTAGCATATGAAGCGAGGGTACAGGCATTAATGGAATATTCATTGTTTCATTATATAAATATAAGATAATCTGCCCCTCTGGGTGTGTACGATTGGTGGAAGGTTCCCCCGTACGCCCGGCGCCGACAATAAAGAATACTTAATCACTAAGAAATTCTGAAGACGTTCTTTGAAACAATCTGGCACCCCAGATGGGACGGCTCTCTGCCTGACCGTAGGACCCGCTGGGAAGTGGACTCCCTTGGGTACCCCCGGGATTTTTCCGGAGGGACTCCCCAACTCATCGGATCACTGCGGAGGCAGACAAGAATCCCATCTCCTGTAAGTGATAGTATTCTTTATTGCTGTATTCTGGTAATACTGGTAATCTGGGGTTACCCGTAAGACGGGAAAATTGATTTCCGCAGGGTAACATCTGGGTATGCTTGGGAACTAGTTTCTCAAGTATACGTCTGGTCTGGAAAACTCAGGTATACTTCTGTGGCTGACACCCTAAGTATACTTCTGGTTCTGTTTGGGTTTTATCGGCATTTAATTGCCATCTGGAATCTGGCAAGTTTGCTTATAAAGCTTATTTGCTGCAGTGTTGCTTATTTTGGTTACCGGATTTATGGAATGTGGAATTTGACTTTGATAATTGTTACTGTGATTTTGGCTATATTTTTGATAATAATAGTGAGCTCTTGGTGTTGCTGTAGAAAGATACCTGTGTGTTGCATTTTGTAAGTAGTAATTCTGTAAGTGATAAGTGTGTTCTGTGAGTGTAAGCTGGGAAAAATGGGAGGAAAGCAGAGTGGTGGGATTTTAAAGAAAAATCCGCTAGGGTGTGTTTTGAGTCATTGGAAGGATATTGGAGGATCCGCTGGTGGAAATGTGAATAGGAAAACATTGATAAAATATTGTAATCAATGGTGGCCGCTTTATAAGCTGGAATGTGGAGAAAAGTGGCCTTTTAATTAATAATTACAAGGTTATTAATAATTGTTATACTCATTTATTCTGGAAATGTGAGAACATTTCTCTATTCAGTATATTACAAATGTTGGTATGTGGTTATTGTCTTGAACATCCGAGGGGTGAATGTGAACCTCTGTATGTTTTAAAGTGTATATGGTGTAAAGAATTATTATATGTATGGTGGCGACAAGAAATTGAATGCCCTGACTGTAAGGTTTGGACGCCTTGGGATAAGAGAGAGAGCTGTAAGTGAATTTAGAGTCTCTGTCGCTGGGATAGCGATTGAGATAATAGTAAGAAAGGTCACTGGAAGGAAATGGGGGGGGCAGCTGGGGGAAGCGTGAATAAGAGAACTTTGGCTAAGTACTGCAATCAGTGGTGGCCCCTGTATAAGTTAGGGGACAGAGAAAATGGCCCTTGAACGGCACACTGAATTATAATGTTTTGTTAAAATTAATGTTATTTTTAAGGCGAGAGGAAAAATGGGATGAAGTAATGTATGCTGGTATGTTTTTCACTCTGAGGAATCACCCGGAGTGGCAAAAGAGTGTGGTATTAACCTAGCTCCACAAGATCCCTTAATATTAGCAATGGAAAAGGATCAGAGGGGAGGTTGTGGTTCCTTCTATGGAGCAACCAGAATGAAACACGTTGTAAGATAAAAAACTTGTGCGAATGTATGTAAGATCTGAAGCCGGGGGGGGTGGAGAGTCAAAAAAAAAAAAACCCTGTGAAAGTGTTAAAGTATTGGGGTGAGTTTGTACAAACCCCATACCCCCTCGAAGGTGCAGCTGAGTCCTGCTGGACGCATGGCAGGGTGTTTGCTGTTTGCCTGCGAAGGCTGATATGTAATAACACAGACTTAAAGCAACAAGTAGCAGATGTGCATTCAGGGTAAGAAAGAGTTAAAACAGAAGTGCTGCTGCAGAGGCAGGCCTGTGTAACCTGCAGAGCAGGAACAGCATCTCCTGCCCCGAATCCTCCTGATGGTGGGGAGGAGGGGGTTGCTGTTGCTGACGATTGAGCAGAAGGACCTGACAATGTCACCCCAATTGCTGCAGCATTTGCAGCACAACAGGACCGGTAACGGCCCCTCTAGGGCAGGCAGCGGGTCTGAGGAGAGTAAAGGTGAATCTCTGATGGGGAAATTTAGATGTTTGAAAGTCAGTTGTGAATAGGACTGGATAAAGGTTCGAGTTGATTTTTACTAAGGTAATCGTGATGTAGAAAAGTTGGTGAATATAAAACCAACTTATTTGGTGTTAAACTTCAGTGAAAATAATTTGTTACAGTTGTGGGAGCTGCTGGCCGCCAGGAGAATAACCTGAAACCTTTAAAGTACAAACTAAGAAAACAAATAAGAATGCCAAAATCTCCAAAATCTTTGTTAGGAAGAGATTTATTAGAACATCTAGACGTTTAAAGAAGGGGAAATGAAACCAAAAGTTAAAAATGATCAATTAACTAAAATGTTGAGCTTATCTTTAATTCAACAGAAAAGTGGAAGAGAGGACCTCCCTGAAGTAAAAGAAATCTTTAACCAGGTATATCTGAAAGTAAATTCCAGGTAAGGAAAAAAAAATGCTTTACCTGTTACAGTAGAAATGATAAACGGGAGGCCTGCCTAGTTCAGGTAAAACAATATCCCTTGGTCAGCAAGGCTGTGGGGAATATTGCATAAAAACTAAAATAAAATACACTCTGTAGTAGTTCTACTAATGTAAATCTGTGTTTTACCATGACTGTGACTTGTTATGGGATGTGCAGATGAAACTCTGCATTGACAACAAAGTACAAGGAATAAGGTTGGTGAAGTGCCTCCTACCACAATCAAGGGCAAGACTGGGTTGGCCTCTGTGTTTGCCACCAAGAAAGATCTTGAGCTCTGCTGCTGGCTGCAACCCAGTAGGCGTTGAGCGGTGGGGACATGTGCCATGCCAGACCTTGATGTGAGGAATGGCCCCCTCTGTTATAAGAGGGTCGTCCAGGAAGGAAGAACATAAGAGGGCCCATTGAGGCACTGATTTGGAAATTGGAAACCGCCTGGCCAACCATGAAGCCATACAAGTAGCAGAGGAGGTAGGAAAAAAGGAATTATCCTTAATACCAGATGGTAAAATCCAAACTGTAAGTACAGATCAGGAGCCAAATTATTCTAAAGAAAACTTAAAGGTCATTCAGGACATGAATGATAAAATAAATAAGTGGACTTATTTGAGGGATGGTCGTATAGTGGTACCATCCAATTTAATATGGACCACAGCCGTAATAGAACATAATAAGATGCATTGGGGAGCTGATAATTTATATAAAAGTCTAAATCAGAAATTGATAGGGCAGAACTTGTATACTGTAATAAAACAGGTGACTCAGCGATGTGAAATGTGTTTGAAAATTAGCCAGGGCAACAGTGGCAAGTTGATTTTTCCAGACTCCCAAGAATTGAGGGGGTACCAATATTTATTAAATGAATGGACACCCCAACGTATCATACAGTATTATAAACCTGCAACTTGGAATCCTAATGAACTTATTAACGGCGCTCGAGAACCTATCTACAACCTGAATCATATCATTCGTCTACAGGCTGTCTTGGAAATTATTATTATTAATCAAACAGCTAAAGCTTTTGACGTGAAATGCAATTTATCAACACAGGATGGTTCTGGACTACCTGCTAGCCAAAGAAAGAGGTGTTTGTGGTAAAGTAAATGTTTCCAATTGTTGTTTGAAAATTGATGACAATGGTGAGGTAGTTAAACAAATCACATCAGAGACAGGGAAGTTAGCCCATGTTCCCGTCTGAACTTGGAAAGACGAATATTGACTTGTTTTCCTGGCTTCTCGGGAGCCCCTGGGTAAAACGAATCCTATTTTATTTGTTACGTGGATTAGCCACCTTATTGTTTTTGCCATGTGTTGTTCCATGTTTATAAGATTAATTCAACACGTTATAACTAACATGCAATTTGCTATTATGGTTTCACCCGATGGCGTTAAACAAATGCGAGTAGTATGACAAAATGTACACACAAAATAACATTTTAATAGCCAACAAGAATTTGGAAACAATTAACTCTTAACAATTCAGATAATAATGTAAGCTGAGTAAAAAAAAAAATAGAATAGCAATAAAAAACAAGCGCCAGGAACACAAAGACGACGATATGGAAACGCCTTTTATACTTTTTCACCTCCGCCATAAGTTCTTGACATGAGACAACAGAAAAACGCACCCTTTGCCTAAACAGCAACAGGAAAAAAAAAAAAAAAAAAAAAAAATATATATATATATAAAATTTTGATCTTCTTTCTAATGAACCATATAGGTTAAACGTTTTGAGAACACTCACCTTACAGAATGTTCAGAGGGCGAAATGTCCACTCTAGACCTTTCTTCTCTGGCAGGTGACGTGGTGGTCTGGTGGTAAAAAAAAAACCTTACATTGAAAACTGGGACCTGTCATTTGGCCATAGTGCCATGAATGTTACCATTAACAGACTTACCAGAGTGGTAAGCTCGGGAAATGGGTTTGGGACTTCATCTGGGCACGCAGTAGCCATTGTTGATCACGCGAATGGTCCGTGTATACCTTTGAACATGCGCATGCGCGATTTTAAAGCCCCACAGAATGTGCTGGAAAAATCTGGAAAGACCGCGCATGCGAAATCCCTATAGTCTAGCCATGATAGTGACGCATGTAAAAAAAAAAAAAAAAAAAAAAAAAAAAAAGGAGAATGTGTTAAGAAAAAGTGTTATTTTTAAGTTTTGGTTTCGTATGTTATTATTATATGTATTACCCAACTACACCTATTGTAATTGTGAGGTATTACCCTGTGAGTGTTATGATAAATGTTGGGATTGTGGAAAAAGGTTTGCTTGCAGTGCCGAGAATGAAAGTAGCGTCTAATAAACAATAATAGGATAAAAAGAAAAAGGGGGGATTGTGAGAAACTATGGACTAGGGTATTGTTTATTAAGATTTATGTTAAGCTCAATGTAAAGGTTAGGCAACAAAAGATATGAAAACGCTTATGCAAACAGCTACCAGACACTGCTTGTGAAAGATAAGATAACCGCCAGATGTCCAGGAACCGACAGAAACAAGACAGACAACCCCACATAAGGATATATGAGTGAAGGGTCAATACCTCCACTACTTCATGAACACGGAGGTAAAGATGTATAAAAAGGGACTGTTTGAACTGCTCAGGATGGCAGTTGGTGGAGCGCAGACTCCCCTGCCGTCCAGCGCTGTTTTTGCTCATATTCTACTTGCTATAATTAATAAAATTTTAATTGGATTATGATCCGTTGTGGTCTCAATTTATAACACTAAAGATCAATTTCATTCATTGCCAGTTAAAACAGATGTTGATTGTGAGAAACAATGACCAAAACATTAAAGACCATTCCCCAGTTTCTCCCAGGGCCAAATTACTCCATTGATCCCAATTCACCTACACAAGCACACCCTGAGAGGTGCAGGGGGGATGTTAAAGAGGGTTGATGGCACAGAACACCTCTGCTGCTCCTTCCTCCTCACACTTCTGCCCTGCTCCAGCGTGAGTCCTCTCCATAGACCCCACTATCTTTGCGGTCAAGGGTATGCATCGTTCATTTCTTTCTGTCTTGCTTGTGTCCTTGAAACTCAGAGAATGACAGAGAATGTTGACATTGGAAGGGACCTCTGGAGATCACCCAGTGAAAATCCCTAGGATAGGCACAGCCAGCTCAAGCCCGTTGTACAAGACCTTGGCTTGGTAGGTTTGGAATATGTCAAGGCATGGACATTCCATAACCACTCTTGGCAACTACCTGCAGTGGTTGATCAAACACAGTTCAAAAAGTGTTACATTGGTTCAGATGGAATGCTGCATATATTAATAAGACTCTCAGAGCCTTTTCTTCTCCAGACTGAACAGTTGTAGATCTCTCACCCTGTCTTCCTGGGACAGATGCTCCAGTCCCTTCAAGAAGCTTGGTGGCCCTCTGCAGAACTTACTTTAGTAGGTCAACAACTCCCTTGCCCTGGGAAGCCCAGCCCTGGTCACGGCAGTCCAGATGTGGCCTCAGCAGTGCTGAGAGGAGGGGAAGGATCACCTCCCCCCATCAGCCAGCGATGCTTGTCCTAATGCAGCCCAGGGGGCTGTTGGCCTTTGCCATGAGGGTGCATCGATGGCTCCTGCTCAGCTGCTCGTTCTTTGGCACACAAAGGTCCTTCTCTGCAGAGCTGCTCTCTGGCCGGCCTGCCACCAGCAGGATAGCCCCAGGAGGGCTGGATCACGGGCTGGCCTCCCCCAGGGGCTTGCTCAGCACCAGCAGCAGCATCTTGCCCATCTTGGAGATGAGCTTCAGCTCTGGCACAGGCCACAGGGTGCTACAGAGTCACCTGGGAGAGCAAAGCCCTCTCCTGCCAGGGCTGCGCAGCCCAGGCCTGTTGCCCTCTGGCCTTGGCCACTGCCGCCTTTGCTCTCGTGGTGAGAACCTCCTTCATCCTTCTGCTGCCCCCTGCCACCCGCTCCAGCATCCTCTGCTGGGCAGCAAACCCCTCCCACACAAGGGCTCCCGTCCCTGGGTACCGGTGTCCCTGTGACAAGCCTGCCGTTGGCCCTGGTGCCACACCTGAGGTGCTGCAGCCCACATGGGCCCCAGAGCCCACCGCCTGGGGCACGGGCAGCAGGAGCCCCCAGTGCCACCACAGAGCTGTGACATCAGTGCCGTAAGCGCTGAGGAGGGGCAGGGCAGCTCCCATGCCTTTGGCGGGGGATGGAGACACAAGGTCTGTAGGGGAGACCTACGGGAAAGATGAGGGGAGGGGGATGCTCTGTGTGATGTCAGGGCAGCTCAGACAGATGGAGCTCTTCTAGTGGATGGGCCAAGGGCTGAGGTGGGAGCTTGTGTGTGGAACAAAGGGGAGAGCAGCCAGGGAGGCACTTTGGGGGGAATTAGTTGTGGTTTGGCCCTGTCCAGCACCCAAATGCCCAGAATCAGTTCCTCATTGACCCCTTACATGCCCAGCATGGTGGGGGAGAGAATCAGAAGAAAACTAACAGGTCAGGACAAAGTTCAACAGGAGAAGCAAAAGTTGTGTGTGCAAGGAGGGCAACATGAGCAATTCGCTCACCCTTGCCATGGGCAGGCAGGGGTTCAGCCATCTCCAGAAAAGCTGCTCTTCAGCACATCTGTCAGTGACACGGGAAGACTAATGCCACGATCACAAACATTCTTTTTTCATCCTCCTTTCCCTGAGATGCTATTGATGAGCACAATGTCCTGGGATATGCAATATCCCTGTGGTCATGGGGGTCAGCTGCCCAAGCTTCTTGCGTCCCCCCAGTCTCCTTGTAGTGCATGCAGAGTGTGAGAAAGAGAAGCCTTGGTGATTGCTCTGCAGCGGTGGCCAAAACACTGGTGTGTGGTCAGCGCTGCCTTAGGAAGAGACGCAAAGCACAGCACCAGAAGGGCTGCTGTGAAGAACATGCACTCCATGCCAGCCCGAGCCAGGACAGAGCGACAGGTCATACAGTCAGGGTGAGGCATGAACAATGTCTTCTTGAAATGACCTGAGGAAACCTGTGGATCACAGAGCCTGGCTCTTCTGGGAGAATCAGTCTCCTTGGTGATCACTGCACAGGTAAGCAAGGATGCCAGGAGCCCAGGGGCTTGTGGGAAAGTTCCCCATGACCAACAGCCCACCCAGTCTGATGCCCACCTGCACCTGGGAGTCCAAAAATTAAGAAATCCTCAGTGATGTGAAGACCAGTGCCAGCCTTGTTGTAGTGACTGTGAAGTTGTGGTGTCCCTGATGCCCAGGCACATGGGGAAGGAGAGCAGCAGAGCACAGCCCTGGGAGAGGAGGGAAGGGGAATATTACCTGCTGAGGGCACTGGCAGGTGGGATCCCATGGGGGCAGGGCCCTGAGAGCATTCCTAGGCCTTCCTGGCCCTGACCAGCCTCACGTGGGGCCTCCACCCAAAGCTTTCTCCATGGCTCCAGGAGGGCATTGATGCCAGGAGGAGATTCAGCTCCAGCGTGATCTATGCTGTGGTTCTGCAAGTCTCCAGCAAATATTTTAGACACAGCGTTGCCTGTCCATAGACCTTGTTCGTTTGGCCTTGCAGGCTCATTTTCCCTCTTGATACTAGATGAGATGTCCAAGGAAATGACACGGTGACCCTTTAAATCCTAGGGGCTCTCTGCTTCCTTACTTCCTATCCCTTCATCAGTTGTTAGCAGGAGGAGAAGGATAAGCAGGTCAGGCTTCTGGGTGTCAGGGACAGAAAAGGAGGATCAAAAAAAACCCCAAAGCTTCAGCTCCTTTCATAGAGGTATTAAATCTTTCACAGGAACCAGAAAGCACTGAGATTTCTCTGCCTCCCGCCTTTTAGCAAAGAAGTTCACACTATCCAAGTAGAGCGTTTGTTTGCATTCAGTTTACAGCTTCAGGCACCCGATGATGTGGAGGTTGGTCACTGCATTACGTCTGGCCAAGAACATTCTTATTTCCACATCTGACGATTGCATCATAGTTCCGAGATTCGCTTCATCTTCCTGACCACCTCCCCATTGGGACTGGCAGGTCACTAGGAGGCTCCCAAGGCCTTCCCTTGTGCGGGCTGAACAAGGCCCTTGCCCTCAGTTTCCCCTCCCAGGAAAGTGTTCAAGCCCCTGAGCATCTCAGTGACCCTTCACTGAACTCATTCCCAGTCATACACATCTTCCTGGCTGTAATGGGTTCTCTCTGGAGCCATCCAGCAACTTCTTCCCTCCCCAGCCAACACCAAAAATTAACACAGCAGTCTACTCATGGTCTAACAAGCAATGAGTACGGGACACACAATCACTTCCCGCCCTCTCATGGCAAGGCACCTCTTCATACGCTCCAGGGCACTGCTGGCTGCCTCTGCTGCCAGGTCACGGGCTGGGATTGTGTTTTGCCTTCTGTCCCCCAGCACCACCAGGGCCTTTTCTGCACAGACACTGCCCAGCCAGGCAGGTCCCAGGCCCTGCAGCTGCAGGGTGTTAGTCCATGCGAGGGAGGTGCAGGCTCTGCCCTTGGTCCGTCCTGCATCTGTGCAGCTCCTGACAGGGCGGCCACCCCACCTGCCAGGGTTCCCCTCCATGGCATCCCAAGGGCACAGGGATGGTCCTCTCAGTTTGGTGCCACCGACAGACATTGTGAGAGTTGCCTCCACTGGGTCATGTGCACAGCTCCTAAAAGTCACAGTGTAGGGTACAGAAGACACCCCTGTGCTGCCCACATTGCCCCAGTATGTCCCAGTGGCCTCCAGGTGGGGCGTGAGCCCTTCCTCACTGCTCTCTCAGCCTGACCATCCCGCTGGTGTTTTACCCATCTCTTTCTGATCACACCCAGAGTATCATGGCCTCACTTGGGCAGAAGAACACTGAGGGAGACCATGGCCAGAGTTTTGCTGAAGCCGAGGGAAATGACATCCACTGTGGAGCTCCTCACGCACAACTGCAGGCTGTCAGGTTGGCGAGGCAGGACTTACCCTTGGAAAATCACCTGGACAGTTACCCGCTCAGGTGCCAGAAATGTCACCCAAGGGGACTCTAACTGGTGGCACGCCCCTCACCAGGGGGGTTTCTGCAGCCTGTGGTTCCCCGAGCTGCACTTACGGACTCCTTCCAAGACAGTTGTAACACTTCCTTGTCCATTCTCACAAGTGACCTCTGCCAATTCATGGAGCTTTCAAAAGCGATACCTCAAGGAAATAGTGATTTTATACCAGAACTTCACCATCATTATTACAGTTATACCACGCCCTTATTTTCTCTCATCTTTAACATATTTGCACCTGAGCAGGGGACAGTGACGACTTCTGAAGTCATCTTTTCAGCAGAGTGTCTCAGCAAAGGCTCTTTCAGTTATTCACCAGTTTTCTCCTCCCTTTATTCTTTGGACTTACAGGTACCTCTCACCTGTGCTGCTGTTTTTCGCTTCAGAAAGGAAAAACTTGCATGTCTCCCCACAGCCAAACTGTCTCCTTACCAAGATCTTCCCTTGTGTTTAGATCTATATTTCCGTATCTAGCACCTAAAAGATTTCTCATGAGAGTGTCCCTTGCAGAAAGGCACATCATCAGAGACAGCTTGGACGTGGCATCTGCTTGTGGAGGGTGTTGGCTCATTTATGACACTTGATCATTCTTCACACTGCTTGCAGATTTGAAAAATTGTTCTGCAGCTGTGTGCCGCCAGTCCTCTAAGGCAAACAGGAGGGGATGGTGCAAAGGAGCTGCAGCACCCACCTGCAGAATTGAGGGGAGAAGTGTGATGTAAGGAGAAGGGATGTGAGTCCCAGGGGACAATGAGAAAAAGGGTGGTCTTGGGGACATTCAGAGCAAGATTGTCCATCCTGTGTCAGACCTCAAGGGACTGTGTTTCCTACCAGTCCAGACCTCCTGAGGAGACCCTCTGCATCATTATCACTTGGAGATTGCTGCTAGAACCTCCTCTCTAACCTAAAAAGTAGCAAAATGTAACCTATGAAATAAAAATTAATTATTTTCAAGTGCACTTTGAAATCTCCTTTATCTACATGAATGGAACAGGTCCAATTAGCTACACATGTCTTGAAGATCTGAAGGAAATGCCAAAAAGGCAAATACCTCATTAGGGCATTGGAGGCTCCTTCCATGAACCTGAGCTACTGAGAGCAGGCTGAACCAACCACTGAAGGAATGTAAGTCAGAAGCAACACTGAAAATACCTTCAAACATTGATGGGTCCCGCTGAGGGCCATTGCTGACAAAGCGTCCCCATGGACTCGTTAGAGTAGCTAATTAGAGGCCAGAACTGCAGGTAGGCAAAGGCACTGTGTCGGTGGCTGTAATGCTGCAAAACACATTTGGATTTTTTTTATGAAGCAGAAGGACCAAGCCCTGACCCCCAGGCTCTTGGAGGGCAGAACAGAAGACCCTCCAAATCAAGTTCCGTGTCACAGGCCTTGGTGGCAGAAGCAGCTGCCAGTGCCAGGGGGACAGAGGCCTCAGCCCCCTGTGGGGCCATTCCGCCTTGCTGCAGCCCTGGGCCATCTCCACTGCAAGTTGCCCTACACTGTCCATGTGGCACCTCTTTCCACTCTGGGGGTTGGACTCTTCCTTGCTTTCCTACCCAGCCCTCACACACGCATTTCTGTGCCATCACTGATGTCTCTCCACTCATCCCTGCTTGTTCCTTGAAGCACAAAGCCATGGGGTGATCCAGGCTGCTTCTGGGTGAACTCTGGCATCAGAGGGCAACCCTCCGAGGGACATTTCTTTTTCCTCACATCCAATCTTACCCTTCCAAGCAGCACTTTGTGGAGGTTTTCTCTTCCTGCCTCTATCAGGAATCACTCTCTTATCTCTGACATCCCCCTTCAAGCAGGTGCATGCTATTACTGTGGTGCCCTGAGGCTTCACTTTGCCAGTCTCAAGGAATCCAGGACCTTCAGTCTGGTTCCACAGGCTCCATCCAGGCAGGTATCCTCCACAGCCTCTCCAGTTTTTCCCCATTCCTCCAGAATGAGAAACCTCAAAGTCCAGGCAAAGATAATCTGGATGTGGCCACAACAGTGCTGTGTCAAGGGGGATGGTGCTGAGTCAGGGGGGATGATCAGTCCCTCTTCTAAGTGGCCACCTATGGTGAAAACCTACAAAGAATCACCAAAGGAGGACAGACAATGGCCAGGGAGGAAAGGGAAAGGAGAGGTAGGCTGCTTGCGTGGGAGGATAGAAGGGTGGTCAAGGAGAAGGAGTTGTGCGTGGGAAAGGAGGGAAAAAGGTAGGAAAGGGTGAAGAATAGGAATCCATAGGAAGCAGCCAAGCAGCCCTGCATCTGAGCAGCAAAGCTTGGAGTGGGAAAAGAACGTCGCAGGTCATCTGACCAACTTTCTGTTAGGCTTCAACCACCACTGGAAACCTGAGTGATTTCCCTGCCATCATGAAGGCAAGATCCATGGTGGATGGAGATCCAGAATCATTCATGCTGGGAGGAACCTCTGGAGGTGTCCAGGCCAACGTGTTGCTCACAGCAGGATCAGCTATGGGGTCAGAGCAGGTAGCTCAGGCCTTCCTTCAAGTGGGGCTTGCAAAACTCCAAGGATGGACATGGCACAGGCTCTGTGGGACATCTGCTCCACTGCTTGACTGTCTTCATGGGGAAGGACATTGTCTTCCCTTGCTTCAGCTGATGCCCATTGGCCCTCATCCTCCCATCATGCACAACAGGCAAGAACCTGGCTGCCTTTTCTTGCTGATATGGCCCAAGAAGACATGGGAAGACTGTTATTAGGTGTCCCCAAAGCCTCCTCTTCTCCTGGCTTTGCACTTTTCAAACAAATAAGGCCCATGGCATCCTGTGCTGCATTAGGAAGAGCACTGCTCAAGGTTCTGTGAAGGTGATCTTTCCTCTCTACTCAGCCCTGCTACAATTTCTCTTGCTGACTTACCCTTGATTTCTACTTTACCAACGTCACCCATTTTTTACTGAAAGGTGACGTCCACATTTTTCACCAATCCTGCCTTTTTTTGTTCAAAACAACTCCAGGAGAGATTTATCTCTATGTTAGTCAGGGATCATCTTCCACCTTCCCTTCAACCAAGGCCTTCAAGTACAGGCCCCTTTCTCTAGCGGTATAAAGGAGATGTTGTTCTCCTTCTAACCTTCATCAGAAGGTTGAGAGAATCTGAGCAGAAGACTTTTGCACATGGAGGAGTTAGTGATGAGTGTCACAGAAAACCTGAGCAGGCCTGTGCTGTGCTCCATGTACCTCTTAACCTTCAGGCTGAGCTGTGCTGAGTGTGTCCCTGGGTTGCAGAACAAGCCATATTGGAAGAAGAAATCTGCAGGAAGCTGCTGGTGAATGGCCAACCGCACGCCCTTACCTTTACCTGGGACTGCAGTTACCAACTCCCAAGTGAACATCTCCTCTTAGAACACGAGAAGTGATGACTAGAATGGGTTTCCCTGGCAGAAAACACTTCAAGATCTCACAGAAGACAATGTGACATAAGCCTTCTGCAGGCAGGATCTGCACCACTTGCTGCACCACTCTCCCAACGGGGGAAACTCCGTGTTCCCGGCCTCGGAAGGGACGGCATACAGCTGACACGGTTGTCTCTGTGTGTAGAGAGTTTGCTCTAACCAAGGCCATTTGAAATGACACTTTGTCTCAGAGTCCAAGTGCCTTTCTTACTGCAGCCATAACCAGCTGGGCTGCTGATGGCCAATCCCCCAAGGAAGCTGGACACTCCAGGGACCCCAAACTTGCCTTCATGGCCACGTGCCTCCTACTGGCCTATGAGCTTCTCAGATGTAATGTGTGTCATAATGATAGCCCAGATCATCAGCCTGCTTGTGGCCTCGGTTACTCCTTGGTTAGCAGCTCCTGAACTGGAGAAGGCAGTGATAAAGAGATGCACAGGAATGGAAGAGATGGGCAAGGACCCTGCAGGTGCCATGAAGGCTTTGCAGGAAGAAGTGTGAGGAATAGCCCCTACAGCTGTGCAAAATGGAATGGCATTAGATATGAAGCTGGCGTCTGAAGGCAGAGTCTGTACTGTTGTTAATAGCAGTTGCGGTGTATATGTAGGTTAAAGTGGGGGAATTTCTACAGATATAAAAAAAATTTGGGAACATCCTAGTATTTGTCATGACTCCCAGAAAGTTGAGACCTTCTATGGAATTCAAGAAATTTGGAATACACTGACATCCCGGTTTCCTGATTTACAGCTGTGGGTTAAGAAGTTCGTCTCAGATACCTTTCTCCTCTTCCTCTGTGATCACTCCAATCCATTTTACCTATGTAGCCTCTGCTATAACGTCCAGAGAGGAAAAGTTGTTCTGTCTTTCAGTAGTGTCTCTAATATTCACTATGGGCAACACTTCAGTTATGGCAATAGACCTCATGGGGATCTGTATGAAGTAAAAATAATACAGATGAGAAATGTATTTTTTAGTTATTAATTTCTAACCCACTCACACACACACCCACCCCTGAAAAGTAATCCCTCTTTTATTCCTGTGTACACCCCGTTCTATAAGGAAAGCAGCCAATTATTACTGCCAAGAATTTGCTATGTTCAGCTGCAGAGATGGTTGAAGAAGTCTGATGTCAAGTGATGTAAGTCTCATGGAGCTGAGGACAAAAATATTGAGGATGGAGAGCTGAGGAGCAACGCTGTCCACGCGGTGTTTAGCTCCAGGGACTGCTTTTCCAACCTGTCCACACCTCCTCAGGAGACACTGTGCATCAAGAGCAATTGGAAAAGCCTTCTATCATTTCTCCAAAGTGCTCATTACCTGCCTTCCTCTTTCACTGTACTGCTGAAACTTATCTCATTAAGTGTAGGAGCCAAACTTGAAGACCAGATGTCCCTGATGGAAGAGACAGGGCTCGTCAGGGCATTCTGCCTCTTAATGAGCCCAGGGTATCTGTGGTGCTGTGGACTTCAGGTGTTCAGAGGAGACTGAAGAAACCTCTCAAGAACACCAAGTCAGAGGCAAAGCCCACAGCCCCTGGAAGCGTTAATGGGCCCCGCTGAGGGCCATGGCTGAGAAAGCCTCCCCATGGCCTTGTTAGAGCCCATCCTTGGAGGCTGTGAGTGCAGGAAGGCAAAGGCGCTGTGCAGGCAGCTCTGCTGCTGAGCAAAGCCTTGGCTTGCTTGATGAAGCAGAAAGGCCAAGCCATGACCTGCAGCCTGTGGGAAGGTCGGTGCTGTCCGTCACACAGAGCTCAGGGCTCTTCCTGGGGACCATGGAAGGTGGGCATCCAATGCCCAGTGAAGGACAGCAATGGCACAGCAACTTCCAGCTTCCCCATGGGGCTGCAAGGAGGCAACGATGCCCCCGTGCTGTGAGGACATCATGTCTTCTCATAGCCTTCACTGGTAGAGACAGCTGCCTCTGCCAAGGGGACACAGACCTGGGTTCTGGTGGTGCCTTCCAGCCCTGCCAGTGCCCTCTGCCATCTCTATTTCAAGCTGTCCTACGTGGTTGGAGCCCTGCCCCTGTTGCCCTGCAGGCTGTAGGCACCATCTCGCTGCCCTGCCTTGCTCTCACCCCAACATTGCCATACCTTCGCTGAGGTACCTCCACTCTCACCGGCTCTTCCTTGAAACACAAACCATGGGCTGATCCAGGCTCCCTCTGGCTGAGCCCTTGCACCGCAGCAGGACCCTTGGTGACAGTTCTTCCTGCTGTGGTCCAGTCTCTGCTTTCCAAGTTGAAACTTGGTGACATTTTTTCCTCTCTCCTGCTGTTTTCCACTGCCCAGGAAAGGTTTACCATCTCAGAAAATACCCTTCCAGCAGGGAACGCAGCCAGGAAGCCTTTTCTTATGCTCTGCTCTCTCACCAGAGAGAAGGAATACTCCCATGGTCTCCCAAACCACGTAACTGCTGCTGGCCTTTCAGCTTCTCCCTGGGACGTGAACAAGCCCTGTGCCTGCTGCTGTCCCATCATGTCCCCAGGTGCAATGGACATGACAACCCCTACCCCAGCCCTTCTCCTGGATGGGGCCTATGGGGTCCCTTGGCAGAGGGACTGTCCCAGCCACGTTCCTGATGCTGGCCTGTCACCTCCAGAGGCAGAACTGACCTCACAGGCCCCTCACAGCCAGGCACGTCCTCCTGCATGAGGAGCTCCTGAGACCCAGTTGCCCTCCTAATACCACACCCCTCCATCACCCTCCTTTTGTCCAGGGATATGACCACAGAAAAACAGGCTTGTTTTTCTCAGATTTATCAAACACCTTTCCCCCAAGACATTAGAGTGGAGAAACATTCAGATGAGCTCCTCTGTTTGTGTTAACACATTCTCTATATGCTCTTACACCTCTGTGGTCTGTTTTTCAGGTTGGACTGACCTTTAACTGCGCAGCTGAGGCAGGGTCAGCTAGAACAGCCTGCTCAGCAACTCGTTTAGGTAGGCTTCCAATACCATAGAAGCACAGAAACAGAGAATCATTGAGGTTGGAAAGGACCTTAAAGATCATCACATCCAACCGTAACCTGAGTATCAGTAAATCAGCACTGAACCATGTCCCAGAGCACCGCAACTGTGTAGTTTTGAAACAGCTCCAGGGCTGGTGATTCCACCATCTCCCTGGGCAGCCTGTTCCAATGCTTGACCACCCTTGCAGTGAAGATGTTTTTCCTCATATCCAATTTGAACCTCTCCTGGTCTAACTTGAGGCTGTTGCCTCTTGTCCTGTCTCTTGTTATTTAGGAGAAGAGACCTACCCCCACCCATCTACAACCTCCTTTCAGGTACTTCTAGAGAGCAGTAAGGTCCCCCCTGAGCCTCCTCCTCTCCAGACTGAACAAGCCAAATCCCCTCTGCTGCTTTACAACAGACCGGGGCTCCAGACCCTTCACCAGCCTTGTTGCCCTTCTCTGGACATGCTCCAGCACCTCAACATTTCTCTTGAAGTGAGGGGTCCAAAACAGAAACACAGTGTTCAAGGTGTGGCAAGGTCACCTTGTCCCAGGAGGAGATCAGATTCATCAAGTAGGACCTGCCTTTCACAAACCCATGCTGGCTGGTCTTGACCTCCTGGTTGTCCTGTGCTTACTGTTGGATGGTGCTCAGGATGATCAGCTCCACAACCTTCCCTGGCACTAAGATCAGGTTGACAGTCCTAGGAAGGATCCTCTTTTCTACGCTTCCTTCATGTGGGCACCACTTTGACTAACCCCCAGGCTTCTGGTGCCTCCCCACTTAGCCAGGACTCTTGACAGTCACCCCTGTGGTGATGCATTAGAGAAACAGACCAACGATTTTCACAGTGTTCCTGGGTCACGAGATGTCCATAGCCAAGGACACTTTCCAAAGCACTTTGTCCTCCCTGGACATGAGGTTCACCTGCACCACAGGTCCTCTGGGGCTGCAGAGACAACACAGACAGGCATGTCCTCTCCTGCCAGCACTGCACAGTCCAGCCCTTTGTCCCTCTGGTCTTCAGGACAGCTGGGTTTGCTCTCCTTAGGGACATTGCATTTCACCGTTACAGTGCCACCTGCCAACCACCCCAGTATGCTCTGCAGCAAAATTTAGCATGCATGGGACTTTGGGTACTTGGTACCCGCTGCTTTTGTTACATGTTTGATCTTGGCCCTGGTGCCACAGCTGAGGTCCAACGCGTCCCTTCTCTGCCATAAAGAACCTAAATCAGGGAGAGCAAGGGGCCAAACTCTTATTTAACCAGCCTGCGGAAGCCTTAGGATCAATGACCTCACATCTTACTGGGGACTTTAATGACCCTGTGGGTTTACATGGCAAGGGTTTGGGAGCGGTCATGGGGTTTGTAGGGCTGCCAAAGGTGAGAAGAGGTCAAGAGTTGGCCCCATGGCCAAGAAAGCCACATTCAGCTGGCTCTGAAATGGACCTGCTACCTCCCTGAGCTCATAAGAAATTCTAGTGGCACCTCTGTGAAAAAACAATGGAAGAAAGGACATAACACAGTGTGCAGCATTTGTAAGAGAGAGGCGTGAGAAACGGGGCACAGGAACAGCCCTACAAACACCAAGTGAGTGAAGAAGGAGGGGGGGCAGTGAGGGAGAGGCTTGGTGGGCTCATAGAGGCCAACGGTCAACCCACTGACCCCGACGTTCACAGGTCAGCACAGTGACAATGTTCCTTTAGGTGTCTGTAGGTTCTTTACATCAGCATTTTAGCACCACTGCCAGATGGGCCAGCAGCTGTGATGCTCACCTGGATCTGAAACCCTGCGTCACCCCTGTCCACCTTGGCTCTAGGAGCAAAGAAATGGTGGAGTCTCATCTCCCAGGGGCAGTGAGGCAGGAGAGCAGCAGAGTGCAGGTGCCAGGCCTCAGAGTGGCAGGCTGTGGCCAATGCTGGGAACTTTTACTGGGCAGTATCACTCAAGGGAGAAGAATTCAGTGGAAGTGGTAGCAAGGAGGCCATGAGGCCCAGGGCCACAGGACAACTCGCCTTCGCATAGGCCTTGGTGGCAGAGACAATGGCCGTACGCAAGGGGACAACCCTTGGGTTCTCTTGGTGACTTCCAGCCTTGCCCGTGCCCTTTGCCTTCCATCTCACGTTGTCCTACGCTGTCCCACGGCTGCTGCTTTTCCCCAGCAGGCTGCAGGCACCCATCTGGCTTCCCCACCTTGCTCTCACCCTGCCCTTGCCACACATGCACTGATGTCTGCCCACCCTCACACGCTGTTCCTGCAAACACACAGACATGGACTGATCTCATACTCCTTCTGGACAACGTCTCCCACCACAGCACAAGCCCTTGAGTGACATTTCCTCCTCCTGACCTCCAGTCTCCACTTTCCCAGCTGCACTGGGTGGCAGTGCTTCTCCCTCCTGCTCTTCCCTACCTCCAAGGAAAGCTCCACCACCTGGGAAACCACCCTTCAGGCGGGCATCCCGACCCATCACCCTCCTGGTGGCCTTTCCCCTGACCATGCCACGGCCTCACCGCGCTCTTCCAAGGCTGCGAGCCTTTCAGCTTCTCGCATAGGCACGAGCAAGCGGTGTGCCTGCTGCTGTGCTGCCATGTTCTCAGGCAGCAGCGACGTGACAAGCAAGAAAGAAGCCCCTTGGTGGAGTGAGCCCAGGTCCTTAGGCAGAGGGGATCTCACAGCCCACGTGCCACCCAGGGGCCTTCTGCTGGCCTGCCCGAGACACGGGCAGATGGAGCTTAACAGCACGTGTCCCAGCCATGAGTCAGGGGCTGCCCTACGCGCTGTCTCAGGCAGAGGTGACCTCACCGCCCCTTTCCCAGGCACATTGCTGCTGTTGGGCTGTCCCCTCCGCAGGCAGAACTGGCCTCACTGCCCCCGTCACAGCCATTGGCTTCCTGCTGGAATGTGAGTCCCTGAGACACAACTGACCACGAGATACAGTCCTCAGCCGTCACCCTCCCCGTGGCCCAGCACCCAGCAGATGAAGGGAAGCTTCTCTCAGCCAATTTATCTCCACTGATGTCCCACCAATGGTTTGAGTGCACAAGTGTTCCCCAGAGGAACTGCCTTATCTCACTTGGTGCGTTGGTACATAGCTTGAGGTTTGGCTCTCCGTTTGTCCTTCTTGCTCCCGCTGTTATGAACTGAAGGAGCTCTCTAGGGAAGTGAGTCAATGAATCCTGAAATAACTCAGGTTGGAAGAGACCCCTTAAATGCCCTTGTCCTGCTATCGTGCTTAAGGCAGGGGGAACCAGATGGCATGTCTCAAGGGCTCTGCCCACTTTCTCACCATCTACAAATGGGCCAAAAAGCCATTCTGTCAACTTATCCAGGGGGTCAATAAAGGCATTCAACCCTGTTTACCCAAGTGCCTGCACTGGGGGTTGCCACTAGTCAAAGGACACCAGGAAGACTAGACAAACTGCTGACATTCGGACTTGAGCCTCCAGCCAACTTCTCACCCACAGTGTCCTCCATTTCTTCACTCCAGAAGTCACCCATCTTGTAATGGATGAAAGGAGAAAAAGTCAAAACCCTTGCAAAGGTCAAGGTACAAACCATCCCCTCCTTTCCCCTACACATAAAGGTGCAGCAATCCCTTTTGTTGTCCCACAATTACCTGGAACTGGCTGCAGGAGTATTTCCACCGTCATTTCCCCAGACACTACGGTGAGGATGACCAGCCTGTATTTCTCCCAATTGTCCTTCTCGCTTTTCCTGAACAAAGGCTGGATCTCTGCCTTTTGCCAGGACCCCAGAACCTCCCTGATTGCTCAGACACATTTAAGGGCACCATTCAGAAAGGGTGCCATGATCACACAGAGGCACTTGCAATGAGCCTGCCCAAGGCGGGTGAGATGAATCTCCCTGGGACAGTGGCCTTTGTTCCTGCAGTCACACACAGGAACAGCAGTGCCCTGGGAGATGTCCCCACCTCAGCTGGCCTCATGCACTGCTGGCGTGGTTGAACCCCAGCCTCACGCACACAGGGGTGCTCAGAGGCACGAGCCCGTCCCTGGCACGTGCGGAGGCAGAGCACTGCAGCGGGCACAGTGACTGCCTGGCCTCCTGCTGCCCCTGCCAGAGGCTGGCAGCACCTCAGCCCGGGGGTGTCGCGCCCTGCTTGGCACCTCGTGGAGATGGCCCTCGTCATGAGCAATGGGCACGGGGACCTCGGTTCAAGGAAGCACGCTGCAGTGCTGCATTCAGGAGGTTTCCACAAATCCAGAACATTTGATGGAGGCCAGCACCGTCACAGAGTGCCCATTGTCTGCCCCTGCCTGCACTCACAGGACTGCCATGCAGCACGGCGGTGAAGAAGCTGCCAGAGCACTCAGGTGTTACACCAAGGCAAGGGGTCAGAAGGGGAGTGTGTCAGTAGAAGGAGGACAGTATTGGAGACCCAAGGGCTGCTGTTCCCTGGCAGTGCTGCCATGCCAGGAACTTTTCCCCCTCCATCTCTGCACACAGGACATGTCCCTGCAGCTCCAGAAAGGCCTTGGAAGGAAGAATCCCGGGAAAAATATAGTTGCTTAATGGCCCTTAGACAAAGAGAGAGCAGGGAACCTTCAGAAAAGAAAATCACAGAAGAAATTAGAATGGGGATGACAACTTTATCAGAAATTAAATACCACAAGCAAATACGACAAATTCAGAAGACAGTCTGGGTCTGTGATGAATTACATTATAAATGCTATTCATAATTTTATTCCTTCAGAAAAACATCCAGCTATCAGTTTGCACATTGCACCCTTGAGTTCGTGGTTCCTCATGCTGTAGATGAGGGGGTTCACTGCTGGAGGCACCACCGAGTACAGAACTGCCACCACCAGGTCCAGGGATGGGGAGGAGATGGAGGGGGGCTTCAGGTAGGCAAATGTGCCAGTGCTGAGAAAGAGGGAGACCACAGCCAGGTGAGGGAGGCACGTGGAAAAGGCTTTGTGCCGTCCCTGCTCAGAGGGGATCCTCAGCACAGCCCTGAAGATCTGCACGTAGGACAGAACAATGAAAATGAAACAGCCAACACCTAGACAAGAACCAGCCACAATTAGCCCCACTTCCCTGAGGTAGGTGTGTGAGCAGGAGAGCTTGAGGATCTGTGGGATTTCACAGAAGACCTGTCCCAGGGCATTGCCTTGGCAGAGCGGCAGTGACAGTGTATTGGCCGTGTGCAGCGCAGCATAGAGAAACCCACTGGCCCAGGCAGCTGCTGCCACGTGGACACAAGCTCTGCTGCCCAGCAGGGTCCCGTAGTGCAGGGGCTGGCAGATGGCCACGTACCGGTCGTAGGCCATGACGGTGAGGAGAGAACACTCTGCTGAAAGGAAAAAGAGAATCAGGAAGAGCTGTGCAGCACATCCTGAGTAGGAGATGGCCCTGGTGTCCCAGAGGGAGTTGGCCATGGCTTTGGGGAGAGTGGTGGAGATGGAGCCCAGGTCAATGAGGGAGAGGTTGAGGAGGAAGAAGTACATGGGGGTGTGCAGGTGGTGGTCGCACACTACGGCGGTGATGATGAGGCCGTTGGCCAGGGCGGCAGCCAGGTAGATGCCCAGGGAGAGCCAGAAGTGCAAGAGCTGCAGCTCCCGCGTGTCTGCAAACGGCAGGAGGAGGAAGTGGGTGATGGAGCTGCTGTTGGACATCTGCTGCCTCCAACCATAGGGTCCTCTTTATGGAGCAAAACCAGTGACAAGTCAGGCAATACTTCTGTAAAGCCAAGTGAAAGGCATTTCTCCTAGATGCGCCCCCGGTGCCCCATGTCCCCCCCTCTGCCGTTCCTGGGAGAGCTCCCTTCAGAGCCGTGGCTGGAGCTGTGCTGAGTGCTGGCCGAGTGTGCTGTGAGGAGCAGGGGCTGTGCCCGCTGGCTGCCCAGCAGTGAGCCCTGCTCTGCAGCAGGGGCTTCCTGGGAACCGTGGGGACAGGGGCCAGTCCTGGCCTGGCACTGGCTCAGCCCAAACTGCTCCCAGCGCAGAAGGGCCTGTCAGCATCTGCTCCACCCGTGCTGAGCAACGGCCATGGCCAGAGTCAGGTCAGGAGGGGTTTGTGCTGTGCTCAGGGAGAGCAGGGTGAGTGCTGAGAGGCAAGGGGACTGTCTGTGGCTTTGGGAGAATGAGGGAATCTGCTCTGTCCCTCCAGATCCTTCCCAGTTGCTGGATGAGAAGTTTACTAATGGTCTGGACCACTTGGTCTAAAGGCTGTGCTGGGTGGGGGAGGAGAGCAGAGGTGCGTTGCTCAGGGAAGGAACCTGCATGGCAGACCATGGCCAGGAGGTGCCCCCATCTCCCCTGCATCAGGGTTCCCCTCAGCATCTCCCCCCTCCCTGCCCAGGGCTCTGCTGCCTGCAGCTGTCCCTGCCAGCAGCTCTTTCTCTGGCCCCAGGGCTCTTCCCTGCCAGCGCTCACAGAGCCCAGCTCAGCCCCTGTGTGCCAGCTCTGCCCTGCAGCCGCTCTCTGTCTGCAGGCAGGAACAAACAGCTCCCCCAAAGCCTGAGGGAAAAGGAGAGCTGATGCTGGTTTCATCTGCAGCCTGCTGGGGAGGGAAGGCACTTGCTCAGCTCCCTCATCAACCTCCCTGTGATGCTTTCAGCATCTCAGCCCCTGCTCTGACATGCACAGCTGTTTCCATTGCCACCAAGCGGAGCCACGGAAAAGTGGCAGCAGAGATTCAGGCAAGCACAGAGCCAAGCAGTGATCCCCTGCCATGAACGTGCTCATGGAAAGTCCCCTTGGAAATGACCTGGAGCTGTGAGCAACCCTGTCACATGCAGCACTCACTCAGAAGAACAGGGACCTTTTCCTAATGGGGGTCGTTCCTTTCTCCCCCACATTCTCCCCGCAGCCGCACGGGAGCCCCCCGGCAGGCTGAGAGCTGCCCCTGGCAGGCGGCAGAGCCCCTGCCCCAGCACACAGCCCCCGCGGCTGCAGGGACCCTGCTGGCAAGGACAGCCCTGGGCACCCCTGCCTGCACAGCCACCTTCACAGCCCTGCAGCCGGCCCTGGCACAAGGCAGCCCACATGCCCTGGCCCTCCCACGCTGCAGCAGGGAAGCCCTGCTCTGCAGCACACTGGCCTCCTCCACAGCAAAAGGCTCCCACACGGTCCCACAGGCTGGGGGGGCCCCAGCTGCTGCAGACCCGGCTAGCAACTGCAGAGGCATTGCCCTGCAGCCACACACTTACCGGCTCAAGGGCTCTGCAGATTTCTCCAGCAGGGAGCTCTCAGCAGCCTCCCAACAAGGTCTGCCTTTGAGCTCTCCCTGCCTCGCTCCTCTGCCCTGGGTGCCTGCAGGCAGTGCCTCAGCCCTGCTGCACTTTGCAGAGGAGCTGCTGGTGGGCAGAGCTGTCTCTCTGCAGCGCTGCCCGCTTGCCAGGAGCTCCCTCCATGGCAGGAGCCCGGCCCAGCTCGGCAGCAGGGAGCAGCCCAAGGCAGCCCTTGCTCTGCCCCTCTGGGCTCCCTCCAGCTGTCCCTGGGGCTGCAGGGGAACCTGCTGGGCAGCAGCCTGATGCAATCACTCATGCTCCTTGCCTCACCTGGGGGGACACACTTATTTCCAGCAGTGGCAATTCTCTTAGGTGAAAAAGTTTTGTGCATGAATACCAACTGTTGTTAACCCATTACTAGAGAGGACACCAGGAAGACTGCAGCAAAGGATCGAAGTACTCCTAAAGGAGCGTGTGTGTACGTGTGTGTCTGGTGGTTCTACAGGCAGTGCGGGGAGGATGTCTTCAGTGCTTCAGTAAGCCCTGCAGAGCCCATTTCAGCACTTCATTGCACAGTCCGAGGGCTCAAGACTCAGCTCTCCTTTGCCCAGGCCACGTCTCTGCTCTGAAGCAAAGCCTTTGCACCCACGGGCTCGGGGACACTTGGTACCAGTTGCCTTATGGCCAGGCAGAGCTGGGCTGGTGCCACAGCTGGGGGGCTTCAGCCCAGATGTGCAGCAGTGCCCTCAGCCAGGGGCCCACGCAGAGGCAGCTGGAGCCCGTCCTGTTGCAGACAGAGCTGTGACACTGAGGGAACCAAGTGCCAAGGCAGGTGGCAGAGCTCAGATCACCTGCTCGGCAAGGACAGCAGCCTCCAACGGTTCCAACATTGAAAATGGAGTTTATGCTTGTGAGGCAATTCCAGGGCGCCCGAAGGAGCGTTCCCTCCTTCTGCACAGGCCACAGCCTGCCAGTGTGTGACCTGGGGCCTGCACTCTGCTGCTCTCCTGCCTCACTCCCCCTGGGAGATGAGACTCCACCGTTTCTTTGCTCCTAGAACCAAGGTGGACACGAATGATGCAGGGTCTCAGATCCAGGTGAGCATCACAGCTGTTGGCTCATCTGGCAGCTGTGCTAGAATGCCGATGCAACGTACCTGCAGACACCTAAAGGAGCATTGTCACTGCACTGTCCTGTGACTGTCAGCGGGTTGTTCTCTCACATAATTCTCACCCCTCTCCATTTGTGTTTTGTCCTTTCTACCATAGGGTATCACAGAGGTGCCACTAGAATTGCTTATTGGCTCAGGTTTGGGCAGGGGCTGGTCCATTTTGGAGTCAAATGAAAGTGGCTGTTATGGCCATGGAGTCAGCTCTTGATCTCTTCTCACCTCTGCCAGCCCTGCAAACACCTCCAAACCACTCCCAAACCCCTGCCATGTAAACCCACAGGATCTCTAAATTCCCCAAGAAGATGTGAGGTTATTGATCCTAAGGCTTCCTCACGCTGCTTAAATAAGACTTTTCCCCTTCCTCTCCCTGATTTAGGTTATTTCAGAGCAGAGTTACCCTGAACCACACCTGTGTCACCAGGGCCAAGCTCAGACATGTAACAACAAAAATAATAGTGGGTACCAAGTGTCCAAGGTCACACGCCAGCAAAATGTTTTGCTGCAGCGCATGCTGGGGTGGTGGGCAGAGGTCACTGTGAAGGTGAAATGAGATGTCCCTAAGGAGAGCAATCCATGCTGTCCCTGGGACCAGAGACATGCAGGGCTGGACTGTGCAGTGCTGCAGGAGAAGGCATTGCTGCCAGCGATGCCTCTGCAGCCCCAGAGGACATGTGGTTCCGGTGAACCTTATATCCAGAAAGGACAAGGTGCTTTTGATTGTGTCCTTGACAATGGACATCCCGTGATGCAGGAACACTTTGAAAATCATTGGTGCGTTTCTCTATTGCCTCACCACAGGGGTGACTTTCAACAGTGCTGGCTAACTGGGGAGGTCCAAGAAGGCTGAATGTTAGTCAAGTGGTGCCCACCTACAAGAAGGGTAGGAGGGAGGATCGGGATAACTACAGGCCTGTCAACCTGATCTTGGTGCCAGGGAAGGTTGTGGAGCTGATCATCCTGAGCACCATCACACAGGAGGCGCAGGAAAACCAAGAGGTCAGGACCAGCCAGCATGGGTTTATGAAAGGCAGGTCCTGTCTGATGAATCTGATCTCCTCCTGGGACAAGGTGACCTGCCTAGTGGATGAGGGAAATGCTGTGGATGCTGTCTACCTGGACCTTAGGAAAGCCTTTTGGCTCCACCTCCCGCTGCATTCTCCTGGAGAAACTGGCTGCTCATGGCTTCGGTGGGTGTTCTCCGCACTGGGTTAGAGCTGGCTGGACAGCCAAGCCCCAAGAGGGGTAGGAAATGGAGTGACATCCAGGTGACGATGGCCCATAAGGAGTGGTGTTCCTCAGGGCTCAGTGCTGGGGCCAGTCCTGTTTCAGAACTTCATCAATGACCCAGACAAGGGGACTGAGTTCACCCTCAGTGAGTTTGCATACAACATCAAGTGGGGTGGAAGTGCTGATGTCCTTGAGGGCAGGAAGGCTCTGCAGAGGGATCTGCACGGGTTGGACCTTTCAAGTGAGTCCAATTGTATGAAGTTCAACCAGGAGAAGTGCCAGTTCTGCACTTGGGTCACAACCCCACACAAGGCTACAGGCTTGGGGCAGAGTGGCTGGAAGGCTGCCTGGTGGGGAGGTACCCTGAGGGTGCAGGGTGACAGATGGTTGAGCATGAGCCATCAGTGTGCCCGGGTGGCCAAGAAGGCCAATATCATCCTGTCTGGTACCAGAAACAGTGTGGCCAGCAGGACCAGGGCAGTTATCGACCCCCTGTACTCGGCACTGCTGACGATACACCTTGAACACTGTGTTTCCATTTTGGGCCCCTCACTCCAAGAGTAATGTTGAGGTGTTTTAGTATGTCCAGAGAAGGGCAACAACGGTGGTGAAGGGTCTGGAGCCCTGGTCAGTTGAAGAGCACCTGAAGGGACTTGGGTTGTATAGTGTGGAGATGATGAACCACAGGGGGGATCTTTCTGCTCTCTAGAACTGCCTGAAAGGTTGATGTAGACCTGGAAGGTTGGGTTGTAGACCTGAAAGGTGGGGTAGGTCTCTTCTCCCAGGTACACCAGGAGAGGTTTAGTTTGGATATGAGCAAAAACATCTTCACTGCAAGGGTGGTCAAGCATTGGAACAGGCGGCCCAGGGAGCTGGTGGAATCACCAGCCCTGGAGGTGTTTCAAACGTACATAGATGCAGTGCTTCGGGACATGATTTAGTGATGGGATCGGCCGTCCTGTGGTAACGGTTGGATTTGATTATCTTTAAGGTCTTTTTCAGCCTAAATGATTCTCTGTTCCTATGCTTCTATGATATCACAAGCCTACCTCGACCAGCTACTAAGCAAGTTGCTTTAGCTGACCCTGCCTCAGTTGGAGGGCTGGATTCAATGATCTCCAGCAGTCAGTCCAACCTGGAAAAAAAAGCCATATATATGAAAGATCGTATATCATGTGTGTGTCAACACATCTACGGAAGTTCATGTGAAAAATGTTTCTCCACTCAAATGGCTTGTGGGAAATGCATTTGATAAACTGAACGAAACAAGGCTGCTTTTCTGTGGCCAGGTCATGGGTTAGAATGAGGGTGATGGAGGGGTGAGTTATGAGGAGGACAGCTGATTCTCAGGAACTCCTCATGCAGGAGGACGTGCCTGGCTGTGAAGGGCCCTGTGAGGCCAGTTCTGTCTCTGGAGGTGACAGGCCAGCACCAGGAACATGGCTGGGACAGTCCCTCTGCCAAGCTACAGCACAGGACCTCTCCATGAAAAGGGCTGGGGTACAGCCTGTCATCTCCATTTTGCCTGTGGACATGACAGGACAGCAGTAGGAATGTAGCGTGGTCATGTCTCTGGGAGAAGCTGAAAGGCCTGCAGCAGCCATGTGGTTTAGAAGACCATGTGGAGATGACTTCACTTTTTTGAGGGGAAAGACCACCAAAAAAATATATTGAGTTAGGTTCCCTGCTTGGAGAGTAGTTCCTGAGGTGGTAAAACTTTCCTGGGTAGTGGGAAAAAAGAGGAGAGAGGAAAAATCTAATTTTTAGATTAGACAAAGTCTAATGCTGAAGATGAAGACTAGCTATCGGGAGGAAGAACTGTCACTGCAAGGGTCCTACTGCGATGCAAGAGCTCAGCCAGAGTGAGCCTGGATCAGCCCATGGTTTGTGCTTCAAGGAACAGCCGGTGAGAGTGGAGGTACCTCAGCGAAGGTATGGCAATGTTGGGGTGAGAGCAAGGCAGGGCAGCGAGATGGTGCCTACAGCCTGCAGGGCAACAGGGGCAGGGCTCCAACCATGCAGGACAGCTTGAAATAGAGATGGCAGAGGGCACTGGCAGGGCTTGAAGGCAGGAACATAAACCAGCTCTTTCTCCCCTTGGCAAAGGCAGCTGTTTCTCTCACTGAAGTCTGTGAGAAGACACATTGTCCCATGGCACTGGGACATCGTTGCCTCCTTGCAGCCCCATGGGGAAGCTGGAAGTTGCTGTGCCATTGCTGCCCTTCACTGGGCATTGGATGCCCACCTTCCATGGTCCCCAGGAAGAGCCCTGAGCCCTGTGTGAGGGACAGCACCGACCTTCCCACAGGCTGCAGGTCACGGCTTGGCCTTCCTGCTTCATCAAGCAAGCCAAGGCTTTGCTCAGCAGCAGAGCTGCCTGCACAGCACCTTTGCCTTCCTGCACTCACAGCCTCCCAGGACGGGCTCTAACAAGGCCATGGGGAGGCTTTCTCAGCCATGGCCCTCAGCGGGGCCCATTAACGCTTCCACGGGGCTGTGGGCTTTGCTCCTGGCTTGGTGTTCTTGAGAGGTTTCTTCAGTCTCCTCTGAACACCTGAAGTCCACAGCACCACAGATACCCTGGGCTCATGAAGAGGCAGAACGCCCTGACGAGCCATGTCTCTTCCATCAGGGACATCTGGTCTTCAAATTTGGTTCCTACACTTAATGAGATAAGTTTCAGCAGTACAGTGAAAGAGGAAGGCACGTAATGAGCACTTTGGAGAAATGATAGAAGGCTTTTCCAATTGCTCTTGATGCACAGTGTCTCCTGAGGAGGTGCAGACAGGTAGGAAAAGCAGTCCCTGGAGCTAATCACTGCGTGGACAGCCTTGCTCCTCAGCTCTCCATCCTCAATATTTATTTTTCAGCCCCATGAGACTTACATCACTTGACATCAGACATCTTCAACCATCTCTGCAGCTGAATATAGCAAATTCTTGGCAGTAATAATTGGCTGCTTTCCTTATAGAACGGGGTGTACACAGGAATAAAAGAGGGATTAATTATCAGAGGTGTGTTTGGGAGGGAGTGTGATAGAAATTAATAAATAAAAAAATACATTGCTCATCTATATAATTGTTATTTCGTACAGGTCTTCATGAGTTCTATTGCCACAACTGAAGAGTTGCCCATAGGGAATATTAGAGACACTACTGAAAGACAGAACAACTTTTCCTCTCTGAACCTTAAAGCAGAAACAGCATAGGTAGAATGGACTGGAGTGATCATAGAGAAAGAGGAGAAAAGCATCTGGGGATGAACTTCTTAACCCATAGCTGTAAATCAGGAAACGAGGTCGTCAGCGTATTCCAAATATCTTGAATTCCAGAGAAGGTGTGAACATTCTAGGGCTCATGACAAATATTAGGAAATTTCCCATTATTTTTATATCTGTGAAGTTCTCCCACTTTGATCTACTTATACGCAACAACTGGTATTAAGAACAGCAAAGACTCTGCCTTCAGACGCCAGCTTCATATCTAATGCCATTCCATTTTGCACAGCTGTAGGGGCTATTCCTCACACTTCTTCCTGCAAAGCCTTCATGGCACCTGCAGGGTCCTTGCCCATCTCTTCCATTCCTGTGCATCTCTTTATCACTGCCTTCTCAAGTTCAGGAGCTGCTAACCAAGGAGTAACCGAGGCCACAAGAAGGCTGATGATCTGGGCTATCATCACGACATCTATTACATCTGAGAAGCTCATAGGCCAGTAGGAGGCACGTGGCCATGAAGGCAAGTTTGGGGTCCCTGGAGTGTCCAGTTTCCTTGGGGGATTGGCCATCAGCAGCCCAGCCGGTTATGGCTGCAGTAAGAAAGGCACTTGGACTCTGAGACAAAGTGCCATTTCAAATGGCCTTGGTTAGAGCAAACTCTCTACACACAGAGACAACCGTGTCAGCTGTATGCCGTCCCTTCCGAGGCCGGGAACACGGAGTTTCCAGCGTTGGGAGAGTGGTGCAGCAAGTGGTGCAGATCCTGCCTGCAGAAGTCTTATGTCACATTGTCTTCTGTGAGATCTTGAAGTGTTTTCTGCCAGGGAAACCCATCCTGGTCATCACTTCTCGTGTTCTAAGAGGAGATGTTCACTTGGGAGTTGGTAACTGCAGTCCCAGGTAAAGGTAAGGGCGTGGGGTTGGCCATTCACCAGCAGCTTCCTGCAGATTTCTTCTTCCAATACGGCTTGTTCTGCAACCCAGGGACACACTCAGCACAGCTCAGCCTGAAGGCCAAGAGGTACATGGAGCACAGCACAGGCCTGCTCAGGTTTCCTGTGACACTCATCACTATGTCCTCCATGTACAATGGTCTTCTGCTCAGTATCTCCAAACCTCCTGATGAAAGTTAGAAGGAGGACAATGTCTCCTTTATACCGCTAGAGAAATGGACCTGTACTTGAAGGCCTTGGTTGAAGGGAAAGTGGAAGATGATCCCTGACCAACATGGTGCAAATGCTCTGCAGGACTTTTTTTGAACAAAAAGTTGGCAGGAGTGGTGAAAATTCTAGACAACAAATTTGGGTCAAGTATGGGTGAAGGTGGTAGGGTACAAAGCAAGAGAGGTCAGCAAGACAAATTGTAGCAGGGCTGAGTAGAGAGGAAAGATCACCTCCACCAACCCCTGGGCAGCGCACTTCCTAATGCAGCCCAGGATGCCATGGGCCTTATTTGAAAGGTGCAAAGCCAGGAGAAGAGAAGCTTTTTGGAACACCTAATAACAGCTTTCCCATGTGGTCTTGGGCCATATCAGCAAGAAAAGGCAGCCAGGTTCTTGCCTGTTGTGCATGATGGGAGGATGAGGGCCAATGGGCATCAGCTGAAGCAAGGGAAGACAATCTTTCTCCCCATGAAGACAGTCAAGCAGTGGAGCAGATGTCCCAGAGATTTGTGCCTTGTCCGTCCTTTGAGCTTTTCAAGACCCACTTGAAGGAAAGCCTGAGCTACTTGCTCTGACCCTATCGCTGATCCTGCTGTGAGCAGCACATTGGCCTGGACATCTCCTGAGGTCCCTTCCAGCATGAATGATTCTGCATCTCCATCCACCATGGATCTTACCTTCATGATGGGATGGAAACCACTTAGGTTCTCGGTGACTGTTGAAGTTAAACAGAAAGTTGGTCAGATGACATGTGACTTTCTCTTCCCACTCCAAGCTTTGTAGCTCAGATGCAGGGCTGCTTGGCAGGTACCCCCAAACAGCCCTGACTGATTCCCGTTCTTCACCCTTTCCTTCTTTTGTACCTCTTTTCCCATGCACAGCTGATTCTCATTGGCCACCCTTGTATCCTCCCATGCAAGCAGCCTGCCTCTCCTTTCCCTTTACTCCCTGGCCATTGTCTGTGTTCCTTTGGGGACTCTGAGCTTTTCACCATGGGAATGCCTGCCAAGGTCAGCAATACCACCGAAGCACTGCCTCCCTTCATTATCTGTGGATCCTGCAGTTCCTTATGCTGTTACCTTGCCAGAGGCACCACAGGGCAGGGTGAGCCATGTCCATGCACATATCAAAAGCTGGCCCAAGTAGCAACTTCCAAAACACTGCGATTGTGAAATTGGGACCTCAGAGGTTTTCCAAGTAGACGTGGTCAGCCCTTTAGTGGGGGCAGAATAACCGCACCTGTGAGGGCACCTGAGTGGCTGAGGTACAAACCTGAGGAGGAGAAGGGCCTGAGTATTATGGGGGATGCATATGAGCTACTGGTGCATGCTCAGCACATCTAAGGCCAACTGCATGTGCGGCTGAATTAGGGGGTGCGTGGCCACTCAGACAAGGGATTGATCATCCCCCTTGACTCAGCATCATCACCCCTGACACAGCATTGTTGTGGCCACATCGGGATTGTCTGTGTCTGGGCTTTGAGGTTTCCCATTCTGGAGGAATGGGGAAAAACTGGAGAGGCTGTGGAGGATACCTGCCTGGATGGAGTTTGGAGTCTGTGGAGAGAGACTGAAGGTCCTGGGTTTCTTGGGACCGGCAAAGTGGAGCCTCAAGGCACTACTGTAGTAGTGTGCACCTGCTTAGAAAGGGAGTGTGAGAGATAAAGGAGTGATTCCTGATATCGGCAGGAAAAGAACAACTCCACAATGTGCAACTTGGAAGGATAAGATTGGATGTGAGGAAAAAAACTGTCCCTCTGAAATGTCTCTCTGAGGGTTGCCCTCTGATCCCAGTGTTCACCTATAGGGAGCCTGGATCAGCCCTTGGCTTTGAGTTTCAAGGAAGAATCAGGGATGAGTGCAGAGTCATCAGTGAAGGCAGACAAGCAAGGGTGTGAGGGCTGGGTGGGAAAGAAAAAAATGTGCCAGCCGCCAGAGTGGAAAGTGGTACCAGCAGGGACAGTGCAGGGCAACTTGCAGTGGAGATGGCCCAGGGCTGCAGCAAGGCTGAATGGCCCAACTGGGGGCTGAGGCCTTTGTCCCCCTGGCAATGGCAGTTGCCCGTGTCATCAAGGTCTGTGACAGGAAACTTGATTTGGAGGGTCTTATGTTCTGCCTGTAATAAGTAACTAAGGGTAATTTGCTGATCAAATGGGCTTTTAACAAAAGGAATGATCTTGCTGCAACAGATTTGAGAACCTTCTGTCTGGCGAGAAATGAGTTAACTGTTTACCATGAGGTTGCGAGATGTACCTTCACAAGGCCAATGTTAAACCATAATCTCATGTTACTATGACAACTTTTGTCATCGTCTAGACCTTAGTGTAAATATAGATTAGTTTTGTAATATACAGCTTCTTGCTACGGGACTGAGAGCATAGCTGTTTGCTTAAACCGGCTTTGAAGCTGAGAATAAGAGGGCTGTGTTACTTGTCAGAATTTGTGAGCCTGGATGGAGCTGCGCCTCCCCGGCCGCCCAGCGCTGTTTTTGCTTTCCTGCTTTAATAAATACTTCGTGAATTTATTTCGGACTCTAGTTATTTCAAATTCAACTATAACAAATTTGGTGCCGTGACTCGGATCCAGACAGCCGACTCGGACTTCAACTCTGGGAGGGCACCCCATCTTTGGATGGTCCTGGAGGAGATTCCGACTTAGCTCACCTGGATTTTCCGAACTGAGAGAGGAATGCAAAAAGAAAGATATAGGAGTTACTGCAGTTCCCTGTAATTTTTGTGCACAAAGAGCCAGACGAAGACTCAGGAGTGAGTGGGTATGTTGCGGTTCCGTTCGGTCGGGGATTGGGTACCCGGAGTGTGAGTGACTGAGACGTCCACCAGACTTAGTAGTCCACCGGGTGAAGCGAGTGTGGACCTCCTTGTAGTGCGGTTCCCATTGTCCACGAGGGCGTGGACCACGAACGGAGGGAAGCGAGTGAATTTTGTGAAAGAAGGCACTCTCGGAAGATGGGCCAGAAGAAGAGTAAGGCTTCTGGTTCCATGCAGGAGGTATGGGGTGGGGGTGGGCTCCCCGATATACCCCCAGATAGCCTGTTAAGCCTAATGATTCAATATTGGGACGCCTCCCCTTCTCAAAAGGGGAAGTCCAGGGAAAAAATGATCCATTATTGTATGGAAGTATGGGGAGGAAAACAAATAAGAAAGGATTTATATTGGCCTATTTTTGGATCCCTTGAGAATTGAATATATCAACAACTGAATATATATGTTAACAATAAACAGCCATTTAATAAGGAGGAGAGGGAATATGCCTTTTTATGGATCCTGGGTACAGCCCAGACCGCTAATTTGTTCCCATTAAAAGAAAAGAAAAAGGATAGGAAGAAAAGGCGGGAGGAAGACGAACTTCCATTATCTCCCCCACCCTATATTCCCCCTCCTCCGTCACCACAGGGTCCTGATCCTCCTCCAACAGCACCCCCGAACCTGAGGAAGAGGCCCTTCCTAATCGAATAATGACTAGAAGTCAAACTAGAGAAAGGAGTGAGGAAAATCTATTATATCCATTAAGCGAGACTGCTATGGGGGGACCACAACCCGCAGTCAGATTTGTATCTGTACCCCTCAACTCTGGGGATGCGAGAGAATTTAAGAAAGAAATGGGGCGCTTGTTAGAAGACCCATTAGGGGTAGCAGAACGTTTTGATCAATTCCTCGGCCCTAATATTTATACTTGGGCTGAGATGGAGGCTATTTTAAAGATCTTGTTTACAAATGAAGAACGCGGGATGATCAGAACGGCAGGCATGAGACATTGGGATCAGAGACACCAACATGGCCCAGCTGGAGATTTAAAATGGCCCTTACAGCGGCCCAATTGGGACAGTCAAGATCCTGCACATAGAAATAATATGGTCGATCTCCGGTATATGACAATTCAGGGAATTAGGGACTCTGTAGCCAGAGGACAAAATATTAATAAAGCCTTCAGTGAACAACAGAAAAAAGATGAACCCCCCCCCGAATGGCTAGAAAGACTGAGAAGGAGTTTCCAGCTATATTCTGGACTAGACCCTGATAGTCACGTGGGTCAAGCCCTGCTGAAAACTCAAGTTTGTGGCTAAATCTTGGATCGATATAAGGAAAAAGTTAGAGAGTCAGAAGAGACAGGTGAGAATCTTGGTGGCAGCTGTAAGAGAAGGACAAAATCTGGACAGGAGAGGAGAAAGGCCCCGGAAGGGCCCAGAAAATCCTAAAAGAAAGGGAACTGGCTCACAAGGGGCTTCCCTGCTGCAGCGTGGGAGGGCCAGGGCATGTGGGCTGCCTTGTGCCAGGGCCGGCTGCAGGGCTGTGAAGGTGGCTGTGCAGGCAGGGGTGCCCAGGGCTGTCCTTGCCAGCAGGGTCCCTGCAGCCGCGGGGGCTGTGTGCTGGGGCAGGGGCTCTGCCGCCTGCCAGGGGCAGCTCTCAGCCTGCCGGGGAGCTTCCCACAGCTCGGTGGTGAAACCGAATGACACCCAGTAGGGAAGGATTCCTTTCCTTTTGCCTGGATGCTGCATGGTTCAGAGCTGCTCTCAGGTCTAGGTTACCCTGAGGACATGTCTCGAAGACTGATTTCATGAGGAAGGTCAGGGCAGAGATCGCTATCATAATACAGGGCTCTCCTCAGTGTGCGATTTCATTTTCCTGCTCTTGGGGGCAGGAGCAGGAAGGGAGAGATGAAAAAGGAGGTTTCAAGCTGGAAGAGGTCACTTAGACTCCTAGCTGGAACTGTGAGTGATGAGGAGATCTGCCAGGAGCCTCCTGAAGTGCCCTCAGCCACTCCTCCGCCTATGAACAGCAGCAGCAGCACCTTTGCTGGGGCCATCAGGGTCGTTCTGAGCTGCCCTTTCCCCCTGCGGACAGGACCCTGCGCCCAGCCAGTGCCCTGCAGAGAGGCAGGTTTGTGTGGGGCCAGTGCACAGAGGCTGGGATGGGGTCTGTGAGCGCTGACAGGGAAAGACCTGGCACAGGGAGATACCTCCCACAAGGAAAATCTCCTGACATCCAGGATATTGCATGGACTGATAGGAAACTTCAGACAGAATTGTTGTTGAAAGCAGAATCAGAAAGCTCTCTATGCCCATGTGCAGTGCAGACCCCTTCCTCTGAGGCATCCCCCTGGCCTGCTCTCCCCCCAGCAAAGCCTCTGCCCTCAGGGCTGGGGGTCCCGAGGTGTGAGCCACCCCCTCTGCAGCCAGAGCTCCAGCAGAGCCGCGGTGCAGCTCTGCAGCCACGTGCCCCGGTCCCTCTGCAGAGCACAGGGGCTGAGAGCAGCTGCCCGGCAATGTTGGTGTGTGTGGGGTGGCGAGCAGAGCTGGGCAAGGGCAGCGCTGCCCTCAGTGCCCGGCACACTCGCCCTGGCCTCTCTCAGCCGCACCGTCACTCTGTTTTGCCTCCTTTCTCCAATTGTCTCTGTTACTTGTTACTGTTCCCTTGCTCTTGCTGTCAGGCTCTCTGGGGATGGGTGTTTCAGCTGCAGAGTCACACACTGATCTTGTGGGTCCTCTCCTGCAGGTGTGTCCATGGGAACAAGTGTCCCAGCTTTCCTGCCACCTGGGGGTCTGTGGGCAATGCCTTCTGTGGGGATGGGCATTGAGCTGGTTGCCCCTGAATTAGATGCTATATTTAGGGTCCTTTTGTACCTCCCTGACATTTGCTTCCAAGCAGTGAGTTGCCCTCCAGAATACAAACCTGTCCCCTCCCACCCTTTGTGGTCTGAAAGCCCCACGGAGAAGCGCAGGGATGCTGTGACAGAGAAAATGCAGTTGGGTGGGTGAAATGAGCCCTGTGTGTCCTTGGCTGCAAGTGGGGTGCTGAGACCTCAAGAAAGGGTGAGGGGTCTGTGGTGGGTCAGGCTGCTCTCAGTGGTGCCTGCTGGATTTTCAGCGTGACATGGCAGTGTGGTCACCCTCCACCCTTAGGAAGGTGCAAGCCCAGAGACACTGGGAACCAGATGGACAGACCACCTCCCCACACTGGGCACTCACCCACAGGCAATCCTCTTGCCTCGCAGAGCTCGCTGTGTTCCCCCTGAGGGCAGCAGCAATGCTGAGAGTTTCTGACATCCAAGAATACTCACCAAAAGGAGAGAGGGTAGAGATTTTAAACAAGAATATTCTCAAAGTGTCTTCACCATTCCCATTCTGTAGCCCTGGCAGCGCAGGTGCTGACAGGCATTTCTACTCTGGCACGGGTTTCACATGACAAAGTTGAAATCAGGACTGGTCTCGGGCCCGCCCCCCCCCCCCCCCCCCCCCAACTTCTGCAGAGTGGGGCTGACTGATCAAGAGCCCGTGGGCACATGCCCTGCTCTTCATCACCCACAGGACCAGCACCAAGCAGGGCTGCAGCCACACAGCTGCAGGAAGGTCTGCTAGGAAGAGTAAAGGATGTCTGTGTGCGAAAAGGGGCAGGGGAATGGTCTGTGGGAAATGGCATTGATTTTGCTCAGGGAAGTCTCCCTTCACTTGTCACTGTCTTTTTTTTCCTGTGACAGGTTCCCATGCCCAGAGGCACCAGATGTCCAACAGCAGCTCCATCACCCACTTCCTCCTCCTGGCATTTGCAGACACGCGGGAGCTGCAGCTCTTGCACTTCTGGCTCTCCCTGGGCATCTACCTGGCTGCCCTCATGGCCAACGGCCTCATCATCACCGTCGTAGCCTGTTACCAAATCCTTCATACCCCCATGTACTTCTTCCTCCTCAACCTCTCCCTCCTCGACCTGGGCTCCATCTCCACCACTCTCCCCAAAGCCATGGCCAACTCCCTCTGGGACACCAGGGCCATCTCCTACCCAGGATGTGCTGCACAGCTCTTCCTGATTGTCTTTTTCCTTTCGGCAGAGTGTTCTCTCCTCACCGTCATGGCCTACGACCGCTTTGTGGCCATCTGCCAGCCCCTGCACTACGGGACCCTGCTGGGCAGCAGAGCTTGTGTCCACGTGGCAGCAGCTGCCTGGGCCAGTGGGTTTCTCTATGCTGCGCTGCACACGGCCAATACACTGTCACTGCCGCTCTGCCACGGCAATGCCCTGGGACAGTTCTTCTGTGAAATCCCACAGATCCTCAAGCTCTCCTGCTCACACACCTACCTCAGGGAAGTGGGACTAATTGTGGTTAGTGTCTTAGTAGTGTTTGGGTGTTTCATTTTCATTGTGCTGTCCTACGTGCAGATCTTCAGGGCTGTGCTGAGGATCCCCTCTGAGCAGGGACGGCACAAAGCCTTTTCCACGTGCCTCCCTCACCTGGCCGTGGTCTCCCTCTTTCTCAGCACTGCCACGTTTGCCTACCTGAAGCCCCCCTCCATCTCCTCCCCATCCCTGGACCTGGTGGTGGCAGTTCTGTACTTGGTGGTGCCTCCAGCAGTGAACCCCCTCATCTACAGCATGAGGAACCAGGAGCTGAAGGACGCACTGAAGAAGCTGATGCAGTCAGGTGTCTCTCAGCAGCAATGAACTGTCCATGTCTCTTCACAAGACATTTCCAAGCAATCTCTAGAACCTCCTGTGCATTTAGCATTCTGTATTTGACTACCCTGTTTGTCCCACAATGTCTGCATGGACTCCACCTCCTCAAAGACATGATCCCAGCCCGTGTGACCTAGAGGCCTTTGTCCAAGTGCCTGCAAGGACCGTTCAGCTTTTCTCCTGTGTCACATCTCTGTAACAAAAGGGGGGGTTCTCACTGCCCATGTCTGGGAAGTTCCTGGGAGAGGAAAACATCAGTGTAGAGCTCAGCTGTGTGATTGTAAAGTGGGGGCACACAGCAGTATGGAGGCATACAGCAGGGGGGTCCTTGTGAAGATCCAGAGTTTATGGTGAAGGACATAAGGCACAAAATGAGTGGAACTGAGGGATTGGCTCTGTGTCGTGTTCCCTGGACACAACATGGAAGCTGCCCCACATTTCCCAAGAAGTCCTATACACTGCTCATAGCCTCTCTGTCTCGTAAACCCCACCTCCCATGAGGAACATGTGCTGCACTGTCACATCTGTCCTCATTGATGGCTCAGCGAGACCCCGTTTCATCACCACTTTTCAATATAAAGGGAGCCACCTTCCTAGTGACACTTTTTAATAGCTCTTGAAACAGTTGGCCACTCAGCCAAGGCCCTGTAAGACACCTCCAGCCAGATCATGTGCTCATGGCTGAGTTTTGACAAATTTTGAAACAGTCCATTGACAGAGTTCCCACCAACTGGCCTGGGTCCAGCACTCCACTCTTTTGGTTGAAACAATTTCTCAATGAAATCCAACTGTCTCAGCCTCTCCTTGTCCATAACATGATCCAGGTCTCAACCTCCCTTCTGGACTCTGCAGGACTTGCTCCAACCTACCAGGGTCTTCCTTGTGCTGGGAAGCCCCATTCTGGGTACAGCAGTCCTGATATGGTCCTGTGGTGGGTTAACCACGGCCAGCCCCCAGCCAGCCCCCCAGTTGTTCATCTGCTCCCCTGACTCAACAGGACAAAGGGAGAAAATAAACCAGCGATGCTCCTGGGTCAAGGTAAAGGCAGAGAGATTACTTACCGATCCCTGTCATAGCCAAAGATGTGTTGTCTTGCTAAAGATCAATTTCATTCATTGCCAGTTAAAACAGATGTTGATTGTGAGAAACAATGACCAAAACATTAAAGACCATTTCCCAGTTTCTCCCAGGGCCAAATTACTCCATTGATCCCAATTCACCTACACAAGCACACCCTGAGAGGTGCAGGGGGGATGTTAAAGAGGGTTGATGGCACAGAACACCTCTGCTGCTCCTTCCTCCTCACACTTCTGCCCTGCTCCAGCGTGAGTCCTCTCCATAGACCCCACTGTCTTTGCGGTCAAGGGTATGCATCGTTCATTTCTTTCTGTCTTGCTTGTGTCCTTGAAACTCAGAGAATGACAGAGAATGTTGACATTGGAAGGGACCTCTGGAGATCATCCAGTGAAAATCCCTAGGAGAGGCACAGCCAGCTCAAGCCCGTTGTACAAGACCTTGGCTTGGTAGGTTTGGAATATGTCAAGGCATGGACATTCCATAACCACTCTTGGCAACTACCTGCAGTGGTTGATCATCCACAGTTCAAAAAGTGTTACATTGGTTCAGATGGAATGCTGCATATATTAATAAGACTCTCAGAGCCTTTTCTTCTCCAGACTGAACAGTTGTAGATCTCTCACCCTGTCTTCCTGGGACAGATGCTCCAGTCCCTTCAAGAAGCTTGGTGGCCCTCTGCAGAACTTACTTTAGTACGTCAACAACTCCCTTGCCCTGGGAAGCCCAGCCCTGGTCACGGCACTCCAGATGTGGCCTCAGCAGTGCTGAGAGGAGGGGAAGGATCACCTCCCCCCATCGGCCAGCGATGCTTGTCCTAATGCAGCCCAGGGGGCTGTTGGCCTTTGCCATGAGGGTGCCTCGATGGCTCCTGCTCAGCTGCTTGTCCTCTGGCACCCAAAGGTCCTTCTCTGCAGAGCTGCTCTCTGGCCAGCCTGCCACCAGCAGGATAGCCCCAGGAGGGCTGGATCACGGGCTGGCCTCCCCCAGGGGCTTGCTCAGCACCAGCAGCAGCATCTTGCCCATCTTGGAGATGAGCTTCAGCTCTGGCACAGGCCACAGGGTGCTACAGAGTCACCTGGGAGAGCAAAGCCCTCTCCTGCCAGGGCTGCACACCCCAGGCCTGTTGCCCTCTGGCCTTGGCCACTGCAGCCTTTGCTCTCGTGGTGGGAACCTCCTTCATCCTTCTGCTGCCCCCTGACACCCGCTCCAGCATCCTCCGCTGGGCAGCAAACCCCTCCCACACAAGGGCTCCCGTCCCTGGGTACCGGTGTCCGTGTGACAAGCCTGCCCTTGGCCCTGGTGCCACACCTGAGGTGCTGCAGCACACATGGGCCCCAGAGCCCACCGCCTGGGGCACGGGCAGCAGGAGCCCCCAGTGCCACCACAGAGCTGTGACATCAGTGCCGTAAGCGCTGAGGAGGGGCAGGGCAGCTCCCATGCCTTTGGCGGTGGATGGAGACACAAGGTCTGTAGGGGAGACCTACGGGAAAGATGAGGGGAGGGGGATGCTCTGTGTGATGTCAGGGCAGCTCAGATACATGGAGCTCTTCTAGTGGATGGGCCAAGGGGTGAGGTGGGAGCTTGTGTGTGGATCAAGGGGAGAGCAGCCAGGGTGGCACTGTGGGAGGAATTAGTTGTGGATTGACACTGTCCAGCACCCAAAACCCAGATTCAGTTGTTCACTGACCCCTTACATGCCCAGCATGATGGGGGTGAGGATCAGAAGAAAACTCACAGGTCAGGACAAAGTTCAACAGGAGAAGCAAAAGCTTTGTGTGCAAGGAAAGCAACATGAGCAATTCGCTCACCCTTGCCATGGGCAGGCAGGGGTTCAGCCATCTCCAGAAAAGCTGCTCTTCAGCACATCTGTCAGTGACACGGGAAGACTAATGCCACGACCACGCATGTCCTCTTTTCATCCTCCTTTCCCTGAGCTGTTATTGATGAGCACAACGTCCTGGGATATGCAATATCCCTGTGGTCATTTGGGGTCAGCTGTCCCAAATTCTTGTGTCCCCCCAGTCTCCTTGTAGTGCATGCAGAGTGTGAGAAAGAGAAGCCTTGGTGATTGCTCTGCAGCGGTGGCCAAAACACTGGTGTGTGGTCAGCGCTGCCTTAGGAAGAGACGCAAAGCACAGCACCAGAAGGGCTGCTGTGAAGAACATGCACTCCATGCCAGCCCGAGCCAGGACAGAGCGACAGGTCATACAGTCAGGGTGAGGCATGAAAAATGTCTTCTTGAAATGACCTGAGGAAACCTGTGGATCACAGAGCCTGGCTCTTCTGGGGGAATCAGTCTCCTTGGTGATCACTGCACAGGTAAGCCAGGATACCAGGAGCCCAGGGGCTTGTGGTCTTGGGGACATTCAGAGTAAGGTTGTCCATCCTGTGTCAGACCTCAAGGGACTGTGTTTCCTACCAGTCCAGACCTCCTGAGGAGACCCTCTGCATCATTATCACTTGGAAAATGCTGCTAGAATCTCCTCTAACCTAAAGAGTAGCAAAATATAGCCTTTAGAAGAAGAATTTTTCTAAGTGCACTTTGAAATCTTCCCTCTTAACTACACAATGAAACAGCTCCAGTTAGCTACACAGGTCTTGAAGACTTGAAGGAAATGCCAAAAAGGCAAATACCTCATTGGGCTCTTGGGGCTCCTTCCATGAACCTGAGCTACTGAGAGAAGACTGAACCAACCACTCAAGGAATGCAAGTCAGAAGCAAAACTCAAAATGCCATGAAGCATGAATGGGTCCCGCTGAGGGCCATTGCTGACAAAGCCTCCCCATGGACTCGTTAGAGTAGCTAATTAGAGGCCAGACCTGCAGGTGGGCAAAGGTACTGTGCTGGTGTCTGTAATGCTGCAACCCCCTTTGGTTTGTTTCATGAAGCAGAAAGGCCGAGCCCTGACCCCCAACCCTTGGAAGCAGAGCCTGAGAGCCTCCAAATCAAGTTCCGTGTCACAGGCATTGGTGGCAGAGGCAGATGCCAGTGCCAGGGGGACAGAGGCCTCAGACCCCTGTGGGGCCATTCAGCCTTGCTGCAGCCCTGGGCCATCTCCACTGCAAGTTGCCCTACACTGTCCATGTGGCACCTCTTTCCACTCTGGGGGTTGGACTCTTCCTTGCTTTCCTACCCAGCCCTCACACACGCATTTCTGTGCCATCACTGATGTCTCTCCACTCATCCCTGCTTCTTCCTTGAAGCACAAAGCCATGGGACGATCCAGGCTCCCTCTGGGTGACCTCTGGCATCACAGGGCAGCCCTTGGACAGACACAGCTTTTTCCTCTCATCAAAGCTGAACCTTCAGTGCTGCACTTTGTGGTGGTTTTCTTCTCTCCCCACAATCAAGAATTGCTCCCTTATGTCTAACACTGCCTTTCAAGAAGGTGCACGCTACTACTGGAGTGCCCTGAGGCTCCACTTTGCCACTCTCAAGAAGCCCAGCACCTTCAGCCTCTCTCCACAGGCTCCAAATTCCATCCTGGAAGGTATCCTCCACAGCCTGTCCTGGTGTTCCCCATTCCCCCGGAACAAGAAGCCCCAAAGCCAAGACACAGATAATCCTGATGTGGCCACACCAGTGCTGAGTCAAGGGGGATGATCAATCCCCTGTCTGAGTGGCCACACACCCCCTAATGCAGTCCCCTATGCAGGTGGCCTTAGACGTGCTGAGCATGCACCACTGGCTCATACTCATCCCTCATAATGGCCAGGCTCTTCTCCTCCTCCGGTTCACAGCTCAACCAGCAGGTGCCCTCATGGGTGCAGTTTTCTGCCACCACTAAAGGACTGACCACCTCTTCCTGAGAAACCTCTGATGTTCCCATTTCCAAAACCCAGTGTTTTTCAAGGTGCTTTTAATCATGAAGTGCCCTTGGGCCAGCTTTTGGTAAGTACATGGACATGGCCCACCCTGACCTGTGGTGCCTCTGGCAAGAGAACAGCATAAGGAACTGCAAGACACAAGAGATAATGAAGGGGGGCAGCTCTTCAATGGTATTGCTGGCCAAGGTAGGCATTGCCATGGTGACAATCTCAGAACCGCCAAAGGAAGGAAGGCACAGGCCAGGGAGGAAAGGGAAAGGCTGCGCTGGCTGCTTGCATGGGGTGGTACAAGGATGGTCAAAGGGAAGCAGCTGTGCGTGGGAAAAGAGGGACAAGGGAAAGAAAAGTTGTAGAACAGCAATCAGTCAGGGCTGTCTGGGGGTACCTGCCAAGCAGCCCTGCATCGGAGCAATAGCGCTTGGAGTGGGAAATTTAAGTCACACGTCATCTCACCAACTTTCTGATTGGCTTCAGCAGTTGTCAGGAACCTGAGTGATTGCCTTCCCATCATGAAGGCAAGATGCATGGTGGATGGAGATCCAGAATCATTCATGCTGGGAGGAACCTCTGCAGGTGTCCAGGCCAACGTGTTGCTCACAGCAGGATCAGCTATGGGGTCAGAGCAGGTAGCTCAGGCCTTCCTTCAAGTGGGGCTTGAAAAGCTCCAAGGATGGACATGGCACAGGCTCTGTGGGACATCTGCTCCACTGCTTGACTGTCTTCATGGGGAAGGACATTGTCTTCCCTTGCTTCAGCTGATGCCCATTGGCCCTCATCCTCCCATCATGCACAACAGGCAAGAACCTGGCTGCCTTTTCTTGCTGATATGGCCCAAGACCACATGGGAAGGCTGTTATTAGGTGTCCCCAAAGCCTCCTCTTCTCCTGGCTTTGCACCTTTCAAACAAATAAGGCCCATGGCATCCTGGGCTGCATTAGGAAGAGCGCTGCCCAAGGGTTGGTGGAGGTGATCTTTCCTCTCTACTCAGCCCTGATACAATTTCTCTTGCTGACTTCCCTCAGGGTTTGCTGCTCTCTTCTACACCTGTTCTTGTCCAGGATGACCTGAGCTGGGAAGGTTCTTTGTTATACCCAGACCGAGATAAAGACACAAACAAGGTCAATAGCCATTAATAAAGGAAGTTTACTGAGCACTTACATAAAAACAAACATTCATGTTTTATGGCAATAAATGGCAATAGGGAAGAGAGGGAAAGATTGGGAAGAAAGAAATCTAGCAATCAGTCAGGATAGAGTGGCAAGAGAGTGCCACCACCATGGATCCAGCAGCTTCAGCTGGTCCATAGCCTCCGTTCACATGGCTGATGGGGATCTCCGGATCCCCAGTTATTGTTTGGTAGCACAGTTTTTTCTAGGGTGTTCAGGGGGGTTGTTCCCGAGACATTGGCATGTACCGCATTCCTCTGTGGGGTACAGGTGGTTACTGCACAGGTAGTGGTTATTGTCCATGTCTAGGCACATCCCTTACAGCGACGTGGCCTTCCCTTGACCCCAGGCAAAATCTTATATCAGGCAGCTATTTGCACAGTATCTGTTCACAATTGTTTAAGCCTCGCAGAGCTCATCACAAATGTAAACAAGCTTTGAAAAAACAGCTGCTGCTTTTCCCCGGCAGGCTGCAGGCACCCATCTGGCTTCCCCACCTTCCTCTCATCCTGCCCTTGCCACACATGCACTGATGTCTGACCATCCTCACACGCTGTTCCTGCAAACACACAGACATGGACTGATCTCACACTCCTTCTGGACAACGTCTCCCACCACAGCACAAGCCCTTGAGTGACATTTCCTCCTCCTGACCTCCAGTCTCCACTTTCCCAGCTGCACTGGATGACAGTGCTTCTCCCTCCTGCTCTTCCCTACCTCCAAGGAAAGCTCCACCACCTGGGAAACCACCCTTCAGGCGGGCATCCCGACCCGTCACCCTCCTGGTGGCCTTTCCCCTGACCATGCCACGGCCTCACCGCGCTCTTCCAAGGCTGCGAGCCTTTCAGCTTCTCGCATAGGCACGAGCAAGCGGTGTGCCTGCTGCTGTGCTGCCATGTTCTCAGGCAGCAGCGACGTGACAAGCAAGAAAGAAGCCCCTCGGTGGAGTGAGCCCAGGTCCTTAGGCAGAGGGGATCTCACAGCCCACGTGCCACCCAGGGGCCTTCTGCTGGCCTGCCCGAGACACGGGCAGATGGAGCTTAACAGCACGTGTCCCAGCCGTGAGTCAGGGGCTGCCCTACGTGCTGTCTCAGGCAGAGGTGACCTCACCGCCCCTTTCCCAGGCACATTGCTGCTGTTGGGCTGTCCCCTCCGCAGGCAGAACTGGCCTCACTGCCCCCGTCACAGCCATTGGCTTCCTGCTGGAATGTGAGTCCCTGAGACACAACTGACCACGAGATAGCGTCCTCAGCCGTCACCCTCCCCGTGGCCCAGCACCCAGCAGATGAAGGGAAGCTTCTCTCAGCCAATTTATCTCCACTGATGTCCCACCAATGGTTTGAGTGCACAAGTGTTCCCCAGAGGAACTGCCTTATCTCACTTGGTGCGTTGGTACATAGCTTGAGGTTTGGCTCTCCGTTTGTCCTTCTTGCTCCCGCTGTTCTGAACTGAAGGAGCTCTCTAGGGAAGTGAGTCAATGAATCCTGAAATAACTCAGGTTGGAAGAGACCCCTTAAATGCCCTTGTCCTGCTATCGTGCTTAAGGCAGGGGGAACCAGATGGCATGTCTCAAGGGCTCTGCCCACTTTGTCACCATCTACAAATGGGCCAAAAAGCCATTCTGTCAACTTATCCAGGGGGTCAATAAAGGCATTCAACCCTGTTTACCCAAGTGCCTGCACTGGGGGTTGCCACTAGTCAAAGGACACCAGGAAGACTAGACAAACTGCTGACATTCGGACTTGAGCCTCCAGCCAACTTCTCACCCACAGTGTCCTCCATTTCTTCACTCCAGAAGTCACCCATCTTGTAATGGATGAAAGCAGAAAAAGTCAAAACCCTTGCAAAGGTCAAGGTACAAACCATCCCCTCCTTTCCCCTACACATAAAGGTGCAGCAATCCCTTTTGTTGTCCCACAATTACCTGGAACTGGCTGCAGGAGTATTTCCACCGTCATTTCCCCAGACACTACGGTGAGGATGACCAGCCTGTATTTCTCCCAATTGTCCTTCTTGCTTTTCCTGAACAAAGGCTGGATCTCTGCCTTTTGCCAGGACCCCAGAACCTCCCTGATTGCTCAGACACATTTAAGGGCACCATTCAGAAAGGGTGCCGTGATCAGACAGAGGCACTTGCAATGAGCCTGCCCAAGGCGGGTGAGATGAATCTCCCTGGGACAGTGGCCTTTGTTCCTGCAGTCACACACAGGAACAGCAGTGCCCTGGGAGATGTCCCCACCTCAGCTGGCCTCATGCACTGCTGGCGTGGTTGAACCCCAGCCTCACGCACACAGGGGTGCTCAGAGGCACGAGCCCGTCCCTGGCACGTGCGGAGGCAGAGCACTGCAGCGGGCACAGTGACTGCCTGGCCTCCTGCTGTCCCTGCCAGAGGCTGGCAGCACCTCAGCCCGGGGGTGTCGCGCCCTGCTCGGCACCTCTCGGAGATGGCCCTCGTCATGAGCAATGGGCACGGGGACCTCGGTTCAAGGGAGCACGTTGCAGTGCTGCATTCAGGAGGTTTCCACAAATCCAGAACATTTGATGGAGGCCAGCACCGTCACAGAGTGCCCATTGTCTGCCCCTGCCTGCGCTCACAGGACTGCCATGCAGCACGGGGTTGAGGAAGCTGCCAGAGCACTCAGGTGTTACACCAAGGCAAGGGGTCAGAAGGGGAGTGTGTCGGTAGAAGGAGGACAGTATTGGAGACCCAGGGGCTGCTGTTCCCTGGCAGTGCTGCCATGCCAGGAACTTTTCCCCCTCCATCTCTGCACACAGGACATGTCCCTGCAGCTCCAGAAAGGCCTTGGAAGGAAGAATCCCGGGAAAAATATAGTTGCTTAATGGCCCTTAGACAAAGAGAGAGCAGGGAACCTTCAGAAAAGAAAATCACAGAAGAAATTAGAATGGGGATGACAACTTTATCAGAAATTAAATACCACAAGCAAATACGACAAATTCAGAAGACAGTCTGGGTCTGTGATGAATTACATTATAAATGCTATTCATAATTGTATTCCTTCAGAAAAACATCCAGCTATCAGTTTGGACATTGCACCCTTGAGTTCGTGGTTCCTCATGCTGTAGATGAGGGGGTTCAGTGCCGGAGGCACCACCGAGTACAGAACTGCCACCACCAGGTCCAGGGATGGGGAGGAGATGGAGGGGGGCTTCAGGTGTGCAAACATGGCAGTGCTGAGAAAGAGGGAGACCACGGCCAGGTGAGGGAGGCACGTGGAAAAGGCTTTGTGCCGTCCCTGCTCAGAGGGGATCCTCAGCACAGCCCTGAAGATCTGCACGTAGGACAGAACAATGAAAATGAAACAGCCAACACCTAGACAAGCACCAGCCACAATTAGCCCCACTTCCCTGAGGTAGGTGTGTGAGCAGGAGAGCTTGAGGATCTGTGGGATTTCACAGAAGACCTGTCCCAGGGCATTGCCGTGGCAGAGCGGCAGTGACAGTGTATTGGCCGTGTGCAGCGCAGCATAGAGAAACCCACTGGCCCAGGCAGCTGCTGCCACGTGGACACAAGCTCTGCTGCCCAGCAGGGTCCCGTAGTGCAGGGGCTGGCAGATGGCCACGTACCGGTCATAGGCCATGACGGTGAGGAGAGAACACTCTGCTGAAAGGAAAAAGAGAATCAGGAAGAGCTGTGCAGCACATCCTGAGTAGGAGATGTCCCTGGTGTCCCAGAGGGAGTTGGCCATGGCTTTGGGGAGAGTGGTGGAGATGGAGCCCAGGTCAATGAGGGAGAGGTTGAGGAGGAAGAAGTACATGGGGGTGTGCAGGTGGTGGTCGCACACTACGGCGGTGATGATGAGGCCATTGGCCAGGGCGGCAGCCAGGTAGATGCCCAGGGAGAGCCAGAAGTGCAAGAGCTGCAGCTCCCGCGTGTCTGCCAATGCCAGGAGGAGGAACTGGGTGATGGAGCTGCTGTTGGACATCTGCTGCCTCCAACCATAGGGTCCTCTTTATGGAGCAAAACCAGTGACAAGTCAGGCAATACTTCTGTAAAGCCAAGTGAAAGGCATTTCTCCTATATGCGCCCCTGCTGCCCCATGTCCCCCCCTCTCCCGTTCCTGGGAGAGCTCCCTTCAGAGCCGTGGCTGGAGCTGTGCTGAGTGCTGGCCGAGTGTGCTGTGAGGAGCAGGGGCTGTGCCCGCTGGCTGCCCAGCAGTGAGCCCTGCTCTGCAGCAGGGGCTTCATGGGAACCCTGGGGGCAGGGGCCAGTCCTGGCCTTGCCCTGGCTCAGCCCAAACTGCTCCCAGCGCAGAAGGGCCTGTCAGCATCGGCTCTGCCCGTGCTGAGCAACGGCCATGGCCAGAGTCAGGTCAGGAGGGGTTTGTGCTGTGCTCAGGGAGAGCAGGGTGAGTGCTGAGAGGCAAGGGGACTGTCTGTGGCTTTGGGAGAATGAGGGAATCTGCTCTGTCCCTCCAGATCCTTCCCAGTTGCTGGATGAGAAGTTTACTAATGGTCTGGACCCCTTGGTCTAAAGGCTGTGCTGGGTGGGAGAGGAGAGCAGAGGTGCGTTGCTCAGGGAAGGCACCTGCACGGCAGACCATGGCCAGGAGGTGCCCCCATCTCCCCTGCATCAGGGTTCCCCTCAGCATCTCCCCCCCTCCCTGCCCAGGGCTCTGCTGCCTCCAGCTGTCCCTGCCAGCAGCTCTTTCTCTGGCCCCAGGGCTCTTCCCTGCCAGCGCTCACAGAGCCCAGCTCAGCCCCTGTGTGCCAGCTCTGCCCTGCAGCCGCTCTCTGTCTGCAGGCAGGAACAAACAGCTCCCCCAAAGCCTGAGGGAAAAGGAGAGCTGATGCTGGTTTCATCTGCAGCCTGCTGGGGAGGGAAGGCACTTGCTCAGCTCCCTCATCAACCTCCCTGTGATGCTTTCAGCATCTCAGCCCCTGCTCTGACCTGCACAGCTGTTTCCATTGCCACCAAGCGGAGCCACGGAAAAGTGGCAGCAGAGATTCAGGCAAGCACAGAGCCAAGCAGTGATCCCCTGCCATGAACGTGCTCATGGAAAGTCCCCTTGGAAATGACCTGGAGCTGTGAGCAACCCTGTCACATGCAGCACTCACTCAGAAGAACAGGGACCTTTTCCTAATGGGGGTTGTTCCTTTCTCCCCCACATTCTCCCCGCAGCCGCACGGGAGCCCCCCGGCAGGCTGAGAGCTGCCCCTGGCAGGCGGCAGAGCCCCTGCCCCAGCACACAGCCCCCGCGGCTGCAGGGACCCTGCTGGCAAGGACAGCCCTGGGCACCCCTGCCTGCACAGCCACCTTCACAGCCCTGCAGCCGGCCCTGGCACAAGGCAGCCCACATGCCCTGGCCCTCCCACGCTGCAGCAGGGAAGCCCTGCTCTGCAGCACACTGGCCTCCTCCACAGCAAAAGGCTCCCACACGGTCCCACAGGCTGGGGGTGCCCCAGCTGCTGCAGACCCGGCTAGCAACTGCAGAGGCATTGCCCTGCAGCCACACACTTACCGGCTCAAGGGCTCTGCAGATTTCTCCAGCAGGGAGCTCTCAGCAGCCTCCCAACAAGGTCTGCCTTTGAGCTCTCCCTGCCTCCCTCCTCTGCCCTGGGTGCCTGCAGGCAGTGCCTCAGCCCTGCTGCACTTCGCAGAGGAGCTGCTGGTGGGCAGAGCTGTCTCTCTGCAGCGCTGCCCGCTTGCCAGGAGCTCCCTCCATGGCAGGAGCCCGGCCCAGCTCGGCAGCAGGGAGCAGCCCAAGGCAGCCCTTGCTCTGCCCCTCTGGGCTCCCTCCAGCTGTCCCTGGGGCTGCAGGGGAACCTGCTGGGCAGCAGGATGAGGCAATCCCTCATGGGCCTTGCCTCACCTGGGGGGACACACTTATTTCCAGCAGTGGCAGTTCTCTTAGGAGAAAAAGTTTTGTGCATGAGTACCAACTGTTGTTAACCCGTTGCAAGAGAGGACACCAGGAAGACTGCAGCAAAGGATCGAAGTACTCCTAAAGGAGCGTGTGTGTACGTGTGTGTCTGGTGGTTCTACAGGCAGTGCGGGGAGGATGTCCTCAGTGCTTCAGTAAGCCCTGCAGAGCCCATTTCAGCACTTCATTGCACAGTCCGAGGGCTCAAGACTCAGCTCTCCTTTGCCCAGGCCATGTCTCTGCTCTGAAGCAAAGCCTTTGCACCCACGGGCTCGGGGACACTTGGTACCAGGTTGCCTTATGGCCAGGCAGAGCTGGGCTGGTGCCACAGCTGGGGGGCTTCAGCCCAGATGTGCAGCAGTGCCCTCAGCCAGGGGCCCACGCAGAGGCAGCTGGAGCCCGTCCTGTTGCAGACAGAGCTGTGACACTGAGGGAACCAAGTGCCAGGGCAGGTGGCAGAGCTCAGATCACCTGCTCGGCAAGGACAGCAGCCTCCAACGGTTCCAACATTGAAAATGGAGTTTATGCTTGTGAGGCAATTCCAGGAAACCCGAAGGAGTGTTCCCTCCTTCTGCACAGGCCACAGCCTGCCAGTGTGTGACCTGGGGCCTGCACTCTGCTGCTCTCCTGCCTCACTCCCCCTGGGAGATGAGACTCCACCATTTCTTTGCTCCTAGAACCAAGGTGGACACGAATGATGCAGGGTCTCAGATCCAGGTGAGCATCACAGCTGTTGGCTCATCTGGCAGCTGTGCTAGAATGCCGATGCAACGTACCTGCAGACACCTAAAGGAGCATTGTCACTGCACTGTCCTGTGACTGTCAGCGGGTTGTTCTCTCACATAATTCTCACCCCTCTCCATTTGTGTTTTGTCCTTTCTACCATAGGGTATCACAGAGGTGCCACTAGAATTGCTTATTGGCTCAGGTTTGGGCAGGGGCTGGTCCATTTTGGAGTCAAATGAAAGTGGCTGTTATGGCCATGGAGTCAGCTCTTGATCTCTTCTCACCTCTGCCAGCCCTGCAAACACCTCCAAACCACTCCCAAACCCTTGCCATGTAAACCCACAGGATCTCTAAATTCCCCAAGAAGATGTGAGGTTATTGATCCTAAGGCTTCCTCACGCTGCTTAAATAAGACTTTTCCCCTTCCTCTCCCTGATTTAGGTTATTTCAGAGCAGAGTTACCCTGAACCACACCTGTGTCACCAGGGCCAAGCTCAGACATGTAACAACAAAAATAATAATGGCTACCAAGTGTCCAAGGTCACACGCCAGCAAAATGTTTTGCTGCAGCGCATGCTGGGGTGGTGGGCAGAGGTCACTGTGACGGTGAAATGAGATGTCCCTAAGGAGAGCAATCCATGCTGTCCCTGGGACCAGAGACATGCAGGGCTGGACTGTGCAGTGCTGCAGGAGAAGGCATTGCTGCCAGCGATGCCTCTGCAGCCCCAGAGGACATGTGGTTCCCGTGAACCTTATATCCAGAAAGGACAAGGTGCTTTTGATGGTGTCCTTGACAATGGACATCCCGTGATGCAGGAACACTTTGAAAATCATTGGTGTGTTTCTCTATTGCCTCACCACAGGGGTGACTTTCAACAGTGCTGGCTAACTGGGGAGGTCCAAGAAGGCTGAATGTTAGTCAAGTGGTGCCCACCTACAAGAAGGGTAGGAGGGAGGATCGGGATAACTACAGGCCTGTCAACCTGATCTTAGTGCCAGGGAAGGTTGTGGAGCTGATCATCCTGAGCACCATCACACAGGAGGCGCAGGAAAACCAGGAGGTCAGGACCAGCCAGCATGGGTTTATGAAAGGCAGGTCCTGTCTGATGAATCTGATCTCCTCCTGGGACAAGGTGACCTGCCTAGTGGATGAGGGAAATGCTGTGGATGCTGTCTACCTGGACCTTAGGAAAGCCTTTTGGCTCCACCTCCCACTGCATTCTCCTGGAGAAACTGGCTGCTCATGGCTTCGGTGGGTGTTCTCCGCACTGGGTTAGAGCTGGCTGGACAGCCAAGCCCCAAGAGGGGTAGGAAATGGAGTGACATCCAGGTGACGATGGCCCATAAGGAGTGGTGTTCCTCAGGGCTCAGTGCTGGGGCCAGTCCTGTTTCAGAACTTCATCAATGACCCAGACAAGGGGACTGAGTTCACCCTCAGTGAGTTTGCATACAACATCAAGTGGGGTGGAAGTGCTGATGTCCTTGAGGGCAGGAAGGCTCTGCAGAGGGATCTGCACGGGTTGGACCTTTCAAGTGAGTCCAATTGTATGAAGTTCAGCCAGGAGAAGTGCCAGTTCTGCACTTGGGTCACAACCCCACACAAGGCTACAGGCTTGGGGCAGAGTGGCTGGAAGGCTGCCTGGTGGGGAGGTACCCTGAGGGTGCAGGGTGACAGATGGTTGAGCACGAGCCATCAGTGTGCCCGGGTGGCCAAGAAGGCCAATATCATCCTGTCTGGTACCAGAAACAGTGTGGCCAGCAGGACCAGGGCAGTTATCGACCCCCTGTACTCGGCACTGCTGACGCCACACCTTGAACACTGTGTTTCCATTTTGGGCCCCTCACTTCAAGAGAAATGTTGAGGTCCGGGAGCGCGTCCAGAGAAGGGCAACAAAGGTGGTGAAGGGTCTGGATCCCTGCTTGGATGAAGAGTGGCTGAGGGGACTTGAGTTGTTTAGTGTGGGTAGTAGGAGGCTCAGGGGGGACCTTACTGCTCTCTAGAAGTACCTGAAAGGAGAGTGTAGATCGGGTGGGTAGGACTGTTCTCCCAGATAACAAGTGACAGGACAAGAGGCAACAGCCTCAAGTTACACCAGGAGAGGTTCAGATTGGATATGAGGAAAAACAACTTCACTACAAAGGTGCTCAAGCATTGGAACCAGGAAGCTGGTGGAATCATCATCAGCCCTGGAGGTGTTTCAAAAAGAGGTAGATGCAGTTGTTCATGGCACGATTTAGTGATGGAATTGGCCGTCCTGAGTTTACATTTGGATTTGATGATCTTGAAGGTCTTTTCCAAGCTAAATGATTCTCTGTTTCTGTGCTTCTATGATATCGCAAGCCTACCTAGACAAGTTGCTGAGAAAGTTGGTTTAGCTGACCCTGCCTCAGCTGGAGGGGTGGACTCGATGACCTCCAGAGGTCAGTCCAACCTGAAAAAAACACCATAGAGCTATAAAGGCATATATAAAACGTGTCAAAACAAATAGAGGGGCTCAGCTGAAGATGAGCTTGTGGGAAATGGCTTGTGGGAAGGATATTTGACAAATCTGATGAAACAAGCATGCTTTTCTGAGGTCAGTTCTGCCTCTGGAGGTGACAGGCCAGCATCAGGAACGTGGCTGGGACGGTCCCTCTGCCAAGGGACCCCATAGGCCCCATCCAGGAGAAGGGCTGGGGTAGGGGTTGTCATGTCCATTGCACCTGGGGACATGATGGGACAGCAGCAGGCACAGGGCTTGTTCACGTCCCAGGGAGAAGCTGAAAGGCCAGCAGCAGTTACGTGGTTTGGGAGACCATGGGAGTATTCCTTCTCTCTGGTGAGAGAGCAGAGCATAAGAAAAGGCTTCCTGGCTGCGTTCCCTGCTGGAAGGGTATTTTCTGAGATGGTAAACCTTTCCTGGGCAGTGGAAAAAGCAGGAGAGAGGAAGAAATGTCACCAAGTTTCAACTTGGAAAGCAGAGGCTGGACCACAGCAGGAAGAACTGTCACCAAGGGTCCTGCTGCGGTGCAAGGGCTCAGCCAGAGGGAGCCTGGATCAGCCCATGGTTTGTGTTTCAAGGAAGAGCCGGTGAGAGTGGAGGTACCTCAGCGAAGGTATGGCAATGTTGGGGTGAGAGCAAGGCAGGGCAGCGAGATGGTGCCTACAGCCTGCAGGGCAACAGGGGCAGGGCTCCAACCATGTAGGACAGCTTGAAATAGAGATGGCAGAGGGCACTGGCAAGGCTGGAAGGCACCACCAGAACCCAGGTCTGTGTCCCCTTGGCTATGGCATCTGTCTCTACCAGTGAAGGCTATGAGAAGACATGATGTCCTCACAGCACGGGGGCATCGTTGCCTCCTTGCAGCCCCATGGGGAAGCTGGAAGTTGCTGTGCCATTGCTGTCCTTCACTGGGCATTGGATGCCCACCTTCCATGGTCCCCAGGAAGAGCCCTGAGCTCTGTGTGAGGGACAGCACCGACATCCCCACAGGCTGCAGGTCATGGCTTGGCCTTTCTGCTTCATCAAGCAAGCCAAGGCTTTGCTCAGCAGCAGAGCTGCCTGCACAGCGCCTTTGCCTTCCTGCACTCACAGCCTCCCAGGATGGGCTCTAACAAGGCCATGGGGAGGCTTTCTCAGCCATGGCCCTCAGCGGGGCCCATTAACGCTTCCAGGGGCTGTGGGCTTTGCCTCTGACTTGGTGTTCTTGAGAGGTTTCTTCAGTCTCCTCTGAACACCTGAAGTCCACAGCACCACAGATACCCTGGGCTCATGAAGAGGCAGAACGCCCTGACGAGCCATGTCTCTTCCATCAGGGACATCTGGTCTTCAAGTTTGGCTCCTACACTTAATGAGATAAGTTTCAGCAGTACAGTGAAAGAGGAAGGCAGGTAATGAGCACTTTGGAGAAATGATAGAAGGCTTTTCCAATTGCTCTTGATGCACAGTGTCTCCTGAGGAGGTGCGAACAGATAGAAAAGTCAATCCCTGGAGCTAAACACCGCGTGGACAGCCTTGCTCCTCAGCTCTCCATCCTCAATATTTTTGTCCTCAGCCTCATGAGACATCACTTGACATCAGACATCTTCAACCAACTCTGCAGCTGAATGTAACAAGTTCTTGGCAGTAATAATTGGCTGCTTTCCTTATAGAACGGAGTGTAAACAGGAATAAAAGAAGGATTTTTATCGGGGGGGGGGGGGGGGGAATGTTATAGAAATTAATAACTAAAAATACATTTCTCATCTGTATTATTTTTACTTCATACAGATCCCCATGAGGTCTATTGCCATAACTGAAGAGTTGCCCATAGGGAATATCAGAGACACTACTGAAAGACAGAACAACTTTTCCTCTCTGAACCTTATAGCAGAAGCTACATAGGTAAAATGGATTGGAGTGATCACAGAGGAAGAGGAGAAAGGCATCTGAGACGAACTTCTTAACCCACAGCTGTAAATCAGGAAACCGGGATGTCAGTGTATTCCAAATTTCTTGAATTCCATAGACGGTCTCAACTTACTGGGACTCATGACAAATACTAGGATGTTCCCAAATTTTTTTTATATCTGTAGAAATTCCCCCACTTTAACCTACATATACACCGCAACTGCTATTAACAACAGCAAAGACTCTGCCTTCAGACGCCAGCTTCATATCTAATGCCATTCCATTTTGCACAGCTGTAGGGGCTATTCCTCACACTTCTTCCTGCAGAGCCTTCATGGCACCTGCAGGGTCCTTGCCCATCTCTTCCATTCCTGTGCATCTCTTTGTCACTGCCTTCTCCAGTTCAGGAACCGCTGACCAAGGAGTAACCGAGGCCACAAGCAGGCTGATGATCTGGGCTATCATTATGACATCCATTACATCTGAGAAGCTCATAGGCCAGTAGGAGGCACGTGGCCATGAAGGCAAGTTTGAGGTCCCTGGAGTGTCCAGTTTCCTTGGGGGATTGGCCATCAGCAGCCCAGCTGGTTATGGCTGCAGTAAGAAAGGCACTTGGACTCTGAGACAAAGTGTCATTTCAAATGGCCTTGGTTAGAGCAAACTCTCTACACACAGAGACAACCGTGTCAGCTGTATGCCGTCCCTTCCGAGGCCGGGAACACGGAGTTTCCAGCGTTGGGAGAGTGGTGCAGCAAGTGGTGCAGATCCTGCCTGCAGAAGGCTTATCCCACACTGCTCCTGTCAGCTCTTGAAGTGTTTTCTGCCAGGGAAACCCATTCTAGTCATCACTTCTCGTGTTCTAAGAGGAGATGTTCACTTGGGAGTTGGTAACTGCAGTCCCAGACAAAGGTAAGGGCGTGCGGTTGGCCATTCACCAGCAGCTTCCTGCAGATTTCTTCTTCCAATACGGCTTGTTCTGCAACCCAGGGACACACTCAGCACAGCTCAGCCTGAAGGCCAAGAGGTACATGGAGCACAGCACAGGCCTGCTCAGGTTTTCTGAGACACTCATCACTAACTCCTCCACGTGCAAAGGTCTTCTGCTCAGATTCTCTCAACCTCCTGATGAAGGTTAGAAGGAGAACAACATCTCCTTTAAATGGCTAGAGAAAGGGGCCTGTACTTGAAGGCCTTCGTTGAAGGGAAGGTGGAAGATGATCCCTGACCAACATAGTGCAAAAGCTCTCCTGGACTTGTTTTGAACAAAAAGACAAGGCAGGAGTGGTGAAAATTCTGGACGGCACGTTTGAGTCAAGTATGGGTGACATTGGTAAAGTAGAAATCAAGGGTAAGTCAGCAAGACAAATTGTAGCAGGGCTGAGTAGAGAGGAAAGATCACCTCCACCAACCCTTGGGCAGCGCTCTTCCTAATGCAGCCCAGGATGCCATGGGCCTTATTTGAAAGGTGCAAAGCCAGGAGAAGAGGAGGCTTTGGGGACACCTAATAACAGCCCTCCCATGTCTTCTTGGGCCATATCAGCAAGAAAAGGCAGCCAGGTTCTTGCCTGTTGTGCATGATGGGAGGATGTGGGCCAACGGTCATCAGCTGAAGCAAGGGAAGACAATCTTTCTCCCCATGAAGACAGTCAAGCACTGGAGCAGATGTCCCACAGAGCTTGTACCATGTCCATCCTTGGAGCTTTTCAAGCCCCACTTGAAGGAAAGCCTGAGCTACCTGCTCTCACCCTATCGCTGATTCTGCTTTGATCAACACATCGGCCTGGACACCTGCAGAGGTTCCTCCCAGCATGAATGATTCTGGATCTCCATCCACCATGGATCTTGCCTTCATGATGGCAGGGAAACACTTTGGTTCCCGGCAGCTGTTGGAGCCTAACAGAAAGTTGGTCAGATGACCTGTGAGGTTCTTTTCCCACTCCAAGCTTTGTAGCTCAGATGCAGGGCTGCTTGGCTGGTACCCCCAAACAGCCCTGACTGATTCCCGCTCTTCACCCTTTCCTTCTTTTGTAGCTCTTTTCCCATGCACAGTTGATTCTCCTTGACCACCCTTGTATTCTCCCATGCAAGCAGCCCGCTTCTTCTCCCTGGACATTGTCTGTCTTCCTTTGGGGATTCTGAGCTGTTCACCTTGGGAATGCCTGCCAAGGTCAGCAATACCACCGAAGCACTGCCTCCCTTCGTTATCTGTGGCGTCCTGCAGTTCCTTATGCTGTTACCTTGCCAGAGGCACCACAGGGCAGGGTGAGCCATGTCCATGCACATATCAAAAGCTGGCCCAAGTAGCAACTTCCAAAACACTGCGATTGTGAAATTGGGACCTCAGAGGTTTTCCAAGTAGACGTGGTCAGCCCTTTAGTGGGGACAGAATAACCGCACCTGTGAGGGCACCTGAGCGGCTGAGGTACAAACCTGAGGAGGAGAAGGGCCTGAGTATTATGGGGGATGCATATGAGCTACTGGTGCATGCTCAGCACATCTAAGGCCAACTGCATGTGCGGCTGAATTAGGGGGTGCGTGGCCACTCAGACAAGGGATTGATCATCCCCCTTGACTCAGCACCATCCCCCTTGGCTCAGCACCATCCCCCTTGACACAGCACTGTTGTGGCCACATCCGGATTGTCTGTGTCTGGGCTTTGAGGTTTCTCATTCTGGAGGAATGGGGAAAAACTGGAGAGGCTGTGGAGGATACCTGCCTGGATGGAGTTTGGAGTCTGTGGAGAGAGACTGAAGGTGCTGGGCTTCTTGAGACCGACAAAATGGATCCTCAGGCACTACAGTAGTAGCATGCACCTGCTTGAAGGGGGCTGTCAGAGATGTCAGAGATAAGGGAGTGATTCCTGATAGCAGCAGGAAGAGAAAACCTCCACAAAGTGCTGCTTGGAAGGATAAGATTGGATGTGAGGAACAAGAAATGTCTCTCTGACAGTTGCCCTCTGATGCCAGAGTTCACCCAGAGGCAGCCTGGATCGTCCCATGGCTTTGAGTTTTAAGGAACAAGCAGGGATGAGGGGAGAAACTGCAGAAAAGGCAGAGAAACAAGGGTGTGAGGGCTGGGTGTGAAAGAAAGAAATGTGCCAACCATCAGAGTGGAAAGTGGTACCAGCATGGACAGTGTAGGGCAACTTGCAGTGGAGATGGCCCAGGGCTGCAGCAAGGCTGAATGGCCCAACTGGGGGCTGAGGGATTTGTCCACTTGGCAATGGCAGTTGCCCATGTCATCAAGGCCTGTGACATGAAACTTGATTTGGAGGGTCTTCTGTTCTGCCCTCCAAGAGCTTGGGGGTCAGGGCTTGGTCCTTCTGCTTCATAAAAAAAATCCAAATGTGTATTGCAGCATTACAGCCACCGACACAGTGCCTTTGCCTACCTGCAGGTCTGGCCTCTAATTAGCTACTCTAACGAGTCCATGGGGACGCTTTGTCAGCGATGGCCCTCAGCGGGACCCATCAATGTTTGAAGGTATTTTCAGTGTTGCTTCTGACTTACATTCCTTCAGTGGTTGGTTCAGCCTGCTCTCAGTAGCTCAGGTTCATGGCAGGAGCCCCCAATGCCCTAATGAGGTATTTGCCTTTTTGTCATTTCCTTCAGATCTTCAAGACATGTGTAGCTAATTGAATCTGTTCCATTCATGTAGATAAGAGAGAGGATTTCAAAGTGCACCTGAAAATAATTAATTATATTTCATAGGTTATATTTTGCTACTTGTTAGGTTAGAGGGGAGGTTCTAGCAGCAATCTCCAAGTGATAATGATGCAGAGGGTCTCCTCAGGAGGTCTGGACTGGTAGGAAACACAGTCCCTTGAGGTCTGACACAGGATGGACAATCTTGCTCTGAATGCCCCCAACACCACCCTTTTTCTCATTGTCCCCTGGGACTCACATCCCTTCTCCTTACATCAGACTTCTCCCCTCAATTCTGCAGGTGGGTGCTGCAGCTCCTTTGCACCATCCCCACCTGTTTGCCTTTAGAGGACTGGCTGCACTCAGGCGCAGAATTATTTAAATCTCCAAGCAATGTGAAGCATGATCAAGTGTCATAAATAAAAAAAACCCTCACTTCACACTTCTGGCACCTGAGCTGGTAACTGTCCAGGTGGATTTCCCAAGGGTAAATCACACCTCACAGACCTGACAGCCTGCAGATGTGCGTGAGGAGCTCCACAGTGGATGTCATTTCCCTCGGCTTCAGCAAAACTCTGGCCATGGTCTTCATTAGTGTTTTTCTGCCCAAGTGAGGCAATGACACTCTGGGTGCATACAGAAAGAGATGGGTAAAACACCAGCGGGATGGTCAGGCTGAGAGAGCAGTGAGGAAGGGCTCACACCCCACCTGGAGGCCAATGGGACATACTGGGGCAGTGTGGGCAGCACAGGGGTGTCTTCTGTACCCTACACTCTGACTTTTAGGAGCTGTACACAGGGCCCAGTGGAGGCAACTCTCACAATGTCTGTCGGTGGCACCAAACTGAGAGGACCATCCCTGTGCCCTTGGGATGCCATGGAGGGGAACCCTGGCAGGTGGGGTGGCCGCCCTGTCAGGAGCTGCACAGATGCAGGACGGACCAAGGGCAGAGCCTGCACCTCCCTCGCATGGACTAACACCCTGCAGCTGCAGGGCCTGGGACCTGCCTGGCTGGGCAGTGTCTGTGCAGAAAAGGCCCTGGTGGTGCTGGGGGACAGAAGGCAAAACACAATCCCAGCCCGTGACCTGGCAGCAGAGGCAGCCAGCAGTGCCCTGGAGCGTATGAAGAGGTGCCTTGCCATGAGAGGGCGGGAAGTGATTGTGTGTCCCGTACTCATTGCTTGTTAGACCACCTGTCCGTGACTGTGTTCATTTTTGGGCCCTGACTGGGGAGGGAGCGGGGGAAGAGGCGGCTGGGTGGCTGCTGGGCTTTTGGCCAGAGACAGCCCATTAGAGCAAGGAAGGTGTGTATAACGTGGAGGGAGTTGAGGAAGGAAGGGAGGCAACAGAAAGTCCCCAGGACTTGGAGGGCCATGGTTTATATCATTTGCCACCCCATTCAGAATGAAGCTGGGAAGTGATGCTGACATTCTGAATCAACAACGTCCATGGGCAGGCAAAGCTGTGCCTGTTGTTGTGACCCTATGGAGACCCACACACCTCTCTAAGGTGACCTAAACACCTACAGAACAGATCATGCTGGGGCTGAATCTCTTGCCTGGCTTCAATGGCCTCCCAAAGCCATGGACAAAGCTTTGGGTGGAGGCCCCTGGTGAGGCTGCTCAGGGTCAGGAAGGCCTAGGGATGCTCTCAGGGCCCTGCCCCCATGGGATCCCACCTGCCAGTGCCCTCAGCAGGCCAGGTTCTCCTTCCCTCCTGTCCCAGGGCTGTGCTCTGCTGCTCTCCTTCCCCACGTGCCTGGGCATCAGGGACACCACAACTGCACAGTCACTACAACCAAGGTGGCACTGGTCTTCACCTCCCTGAGCATCTTGACCTGTTTGGGGAGTCCCAGGTGCAGGTGGGCATCAGAGTGGGTGGCCTGTTTGGTCTGGGGAACTTGCCCACAAGCCCCTGGGCTCCTGGCATCCTTGCTTACATATCCAGTGGACGCCAAGGACACTGATTCCCCCAGAAGAGTCAGGCTTTCTCTCCCATTGCTTCTCCTGCCATCGTATCTCACAATCCAAACATTTTTTTACTTGGCAATACATAAATTTTTGGCAAGACCACACATCTCTGGCCATGAAAAGAATCATTAAGAGATCTCTTTGTCTTTATCTTGACCCATGAGCATTGCTGCTTTATTTTCTCCCTTTGTCCTCTTGAGTCAGTGCAGTGAAAGAGCAGCTGAATGGTTGTCTCACCACTGGCCAAGGTTAACCCACCACAGGACCACATGAGGACTGCTGAGCCCACAATGGGGCTCCGCAGCACATGAAAGACCCTGACACATCAGAGCAAGTCCTGCAGAGGCCAGAAGGATGGTTGGGACGTGGAGCACATTATGAACAGAGATACTGAGAGAGCAAGAGTATTATTTGAGAAATGGTTCCGAGTGAAAGACTGGAGTGCTGGACCCAGGCCAGCTGGTGGGATCTCAATCAGTATTTGTTCAAACACAGCCATGGGAACGTGATCTTGTTGGAGGTGTCTGACAATGGCCTTCACTGAGAGACCAACTGCGGCAAGAGCTATGGGACTTGTGTGCAACAAGCGTCAGTAGGAAAGTGGCTCCCTTTATATTTAGAAATGGTGATGGAGTTGGGTATCACTGGGCAACGGAGGAGGACAGAGGTAACCATGCAGCAGTGGTCCCTAATTGTGGCTGGGGTATATGACCAGACACGGAAAGGAGCATTTTCTGGGAATTTGTGGGGAAAATTTCCCTTCTGCAGCTTTCTGAGGGTGTGCAGGGAACACGGCATAGATCTTGCCCCTCAGTCCCGGTCCTTTCGTACCTTGCTTGCTTCACCATGACCCCTGGGTCTGCACCAGGACCACACTGCTGTGTGCCCCCACCCTGCACACCCACACAGCTGAGCTCTCATTGGGCCCTCTCCCGGGCCCTTCCCAGCCCAGCCCCCCCACAGCTCTGCCCACCTCCCCTGCCCTCTCCCCAGCCCAGGCAGACACAGCAGCCCACGCTGGGCTGGCCCCATGCAATTGCCACCCAAAGGGGGCTGCAGAGCTCTGGGCACTCACCCCATAGCCACAGCCTCTCTGAAAAGCACAGCATATGCTGGTGGGCAGAGAGGGGTCTCATCCTGCCAGTCAGCCCCAGGGCTGACACCAGCCATGGCATGAGGGGACAGAGGCCAGTGTCTCCCTCTGTCTGCTGCTCCTCTCTCACAGGGACCCTGATTGCCCACTCCTGGCAGCCCCTCGGGGCCAGTCCCTGTCCCCAGCACCAGGCTGCTGGCCTGGGGGCTCCCCAGGCACCTCCTGCTGCACCAGGGACACAGCAGCCTGCCCCAGCTGGGGCATACACAGAGACGTCTGCTCTCGCCCAGGGATGTGGTCTCAGGCATGGCCCTGAGCAGGCGGTGCTGCTGTGCAGGGCAGCGGTGCCTGAAAGCCCAGGGAGATGGTCCCAGGCACATCCCTCCTGGTCACCCACCATTCCCATGGGCACTGGGCACCCACACGCGAAGGCTCAACACAGGCCCATGCCCTAACGTGCTGCCCCGTGCCCTCCTGCCCTGAGCCATGGGGAACCCAAGCCCAGCAGCATGGTCTTCTGGGGGCAATTCCTTCAGCCTGTTCCTGAGCTCAGCTTTGGAAGAACCCAACCTCCAGACATGGGGACTGAGAAAAAACCCTTTTATTTTTCTTAGACTGCAAAGGCAAAACCAACCATTGAAGTACACGCAGTGGATCTTCCCAAGCCTGGTTCCACAGGGCCAACATAGCATAAGGAGAAGATTGGTTCTTTAAATAGCTAATCTTGTTCTTTTTCTTTTTTTCCTCTCTTTTTCCTTCACACACATGCACACACCCCCACCCTCCCCTAGCCAAGTAACATTATGGAACCCAAAACATCCTGTGGCAATTAGTTCCCCGGTTTCCCTGTGATTAAGTACCTGATTTGATTTCTCCTATTTGAAAACCTCCGTTAGTCGTGCTTGCCTCCTTTACACTAACTACAACTTTACTACCTATCTTTTTATATAATAACCGCCCCTCTGAAGATTCCTTCTTCAGTATTTCCTTCCTCTGAAGCTAGTTCTTATCCTCGCTGCTGATTTTCTCTGCCCCATTTTAACCCCACCTGATCTGTTCTGGTGTGGGGATCAGAACTGTACTGGTCTGGGGGGGTTTAGGGCAAATGTGACACAATTCCCGATTTATTCTGTGTTCCTCTGCGCTCCTTATAAATTTGCTTTTCCTTTTGTGAACTGCCAGTGGTTTTAAAGCCGACACTTTGCAACACCTGCTCTGCCGGCAGCATTCCTCCCGGCGGGGTACGCACTAGCCCGGTGCACCCCTGGCACATGGAGCAGCTCCCCAGCCCCCCGCTGACTGCGCCCTCCTCTGTCTCCTCCATCCCAGCCACCTGAACCCACCTCTGTCTCCACCATCCCCTCTGCCCACGCCGCCCACGCCCCCCTCCGTCGCCTCCGTCCCCACCACCCGTGCCCCCCTCTGTCACCGCCGCCCGCACCGCCTCTGTCCACTCTGTCCCCTCCGTCCCCTCCATCCCCACCGCCCTCACCCCACGGCAGCAGCGGCTGCTCAGCAGAACCCGCCCCCGCCCCGCCCTTCCCAAGATCACCCCTCCCTGGGATTCGATGTTGTGTCACGTGGCCATGCGGCCCCGCCCCTTTTCCCGCACGCGGTCCCGCGGTGCCGGGCAGCCATGGCGGGGCGCGGGGCCACGGAACACGTGCTCCACGCTCTGCCCCGCCTGCAGCCGCTTTCCACGGCCCGGCGCCCACCCGCGCCGTGGTTCAAGGACCTCCAGGCTGCCCCCGGGACGGCTCCGGGCTGGCGGCGGGGCCGCCCCGAGCGGCAACTTTCGGCCCCGGGCCTCAGCTGCCTGGTCGCTCACGGAAGCTACGGGAGATGCTGGTGGCCACGGAGCTGAGGGGTTGGCGGGGTGAGGGGACCAGCGGGCGGTGCAGGAGCGGGCTGGAAACTAGGACCATGCGCGGCAATCAGTTAGCTGAGGGGAATGTGCTCGAGCTTGTCTAGACAACAATTAACATGATGAGGCATGTTTGCAGAGCACAGGGGAGTGGGAGACGGATGGCGCCAAGGAGAGGTAACACCTTGCGGTTAATTGCTGGCAGTTAACCACCAATCAGGGATTGCCTTGTATGCAAGGCTTAGCTTCAAGAACCAATCTGTTTAAAACGCGCAGCTTCTGAAAGTGTATAGAAACTCGTGCTTCTGTGCAATAAATTGACATTTGCTTGCATCAAGCTGCGTCCCCTCTCTTCATTCGCCACAATTCTCCAAGTGATTTCCCTAAAACTTCTGAAATTCAGAACAGTGACTCTTTCCTTGAACAAACTAAAGCTCAGTTATTATTCTTTCCTTCTGCCTGCTCCTCCTTTGGCAGCCGCACCTTCACAAAGACAGCTATCTATCCCTGCTTAGAAATCCTACACAGTGAAATCATTATATCTTTTGTGCATCTCTTCTGAGACCTCTGCTGAGAACATTTCGGACAATAATCACTCGTTTCCATAACGTCATTTTTGTCAAGGAAGGGTTCTGAGGAGCTGGGCATTTCTTGTAGACACACTTAAATGTTTAAGAGACAGGCAACTTCTGCCACGTGCTCCTTGCCTTGTGCCCCTTATGCAAAGATTACTGTGGTGGCCAAAGTGTGGAGCCTGCCTTGCCAGCTGCTAACTATTAAGTCTTCTGCCAGGAGCAGGTGTCCTGAGAATCACAGAATGGTTTGTGTTGGAAGGGACCTTAAAGATCAGCAAGTTCCCACCCCCCTGCTGTGGGCAGGGACACCTTCTATTAGACCAGGTTGCTCCAAGCCTCATCCAGAATACTTGCCTAATTAAGGTGAGAGGTGGTCCCCGCTTTGTGTTTCTGTTGGTTACAGAGCATAGGCTGAAACTCATCATGATGAATTGTAGTTGTCTCTATCTCAGCTAAGGCCCCAGCCCTCTTCCGTAGTCAAGGGAAGGAAAGGGGCGTCTTGGGTGCAATTCACGTTGCTTGGTTTAGAGTTTGTCTTGGGGTGAGATTACTGGTGTCCTGGAAGTGCCTGTTTTGAAGTACTGCCTGTAGGGGAGCGGAGGGAGATTGTTACCAAAATCTCGGAATGAAGAACTTATCGACACCAATGTGATGTAGATAAGCAGACACTTCTTTATTAACGGCCGGGTGCCTGAGCAAGTCCTCTCACGATCAACGCATGCCAGGTCTCAAAATCAGACTCCATATATAGAACTTATTCGTACATATCCATTAAGTATTCATGCATAACCATGATATTTCCCATAAATCATTAACATCTTCTCCTCCTATATCCAATTCTGCGCAGTAGAGCTTAGAAAGGTCTAGAAATTGGTCTGGGGTACGATTTGGGTAGGTGGTATATGAGTCAGTGGTCACGATCTGCCCCTGCCGGAATTACCTTTTACTAAAGTTCACGATTTCTTGGCAGGTAACCACAAGCTGTTCCAGTCGACTCTCCCCAGTTTCCATTCATCTCATATTCTGACATTTCAATACACCTTCTGCATACAGAAGACTGGTCAAATACAAAGAAACCTTTCAAACCCTAAAGTTATTACCTAAGTTTTAACAATGGTTCCAGCCCCTTCTTCTAGCCTTGGTACAGGATGTACAGAAGATCTCATAGCAGCTTTTACCGTGCAGCTATAAGTTTCATTTAAAATATTTCTTATCCTTCTATATTTTAATTTTATAAAATGATTTTATAAAATCAATTAATCAATCAAATGAAGTCAATCAATCTTAACTTATTAACAAATCGATAACAAGACCAGCGTAGATTTAGACATGAATATGTAGAGCTCTCTCAGTGGATGAGGGTCATTGCTTTAAGTTTAAAGGATAACTTGGCTATGTTCCTCAGGTTGAATCTTCTGGGATGGGAGGTGGGTGTGAGAACGCAGTGAAAACATACCAAACTTTGCAAGGTGTAATCAAAACTAAAATACAGAAACTTAGGGAATCTGAGGCGTTTGAAAACTCCAGGGAATTAATTGGCGTTTCTGAGAGTGTAAGTGACATTTCACTGGAGTATGATAAATCTTTTAATTTTCACTGTCACTCTAGGACTGTCTCAGTGGTTTTACTTCTGTGCCTGTGTATCTCTTAATCTCTCCGCTATCCTTTCTTCTGTATATTGTAACATACAGAATGCTGAAATCGTGTTTCTTCAGATGTCCACATGAAAAAGTCTGGTTTCCTTCATCATGAGAGCATAGCAGCAAGATTAGTTTGTTTGGAAAGGGATAGTTAACCTTAAGATACGTATTTAATAAGTGAGAGAACTAAAGAATGTATGTTCAATCTTACTCTTTACTCTTTTCATTTCACTTTTGAAGTCCCATTAAATGAAATCAAAGTAGAACTTTCTGAAAAGATTTCTTTTTATGTGTATTCAAACTTGTTTGTTAACTTCTGTGACAAAAAGATTTCCCTGGTTTTTCATTATGATTCTTATTGAAAAGTCAGTAAAATAAAATATGCTCATCTAAGTCTTTTTTTCCCCACTAGCCTTAGACCATAATTAGTTTAAGGATTTAGTTCTGTTTACTTTCAGCTATCTGCAAAACCTTTGACAGTAGTAGAATCGCGTCAAAGAAATGCGTTGAAGCTTTATTTTCTGAGAGTGTCTAATAATGAAAAATCAGTCACAGAGACCATGTGAGAAATATTAGTTATTTGTGCCACCTGGCAGTGCAAGTCCAATCGCACCTTTTGCATACATCTGTGCCTGTAGGGTTCATTTACATATAAAAACCTTCCTGGTGAGTGGTAGTTTAGAAGTAGTCATGATATTCTTCGGAATGATACACTCTCGGTTAAGATAATTCATTTTCTTTGTAAGTCTTAAAATTCATATGGTCACAAGTGTGTATGTGTGTATGAACACCTAGGCTCAGCTAAGTGAATATGCTTTCTACAGTGTATTGTGACAAGAAACTCAAGCAGCCAAATCAAAGAGGTGATATTAAGACACAAAAGACTGTGATTATGAAGTTTCTGCATACATTTCAACAAGTGTGTGTTTTACCAATTTTACAATATATATTTTTAATATATCTATACATACCTTAAATATTTTTAAGATTAAGAAATTGGTCTTAAAATCACTTGAGAGGTAACAATAAATTTCTGGAATTTCATTTACTGTGTGATTATTGAAATGTTTAATCAAAGTAAGCAATAGAACTCTGCACACCAGACACAAGTTCTGGCGGTCTGATAGCTGTGTTTGAATTCTTGCAGCCACACCACAGAGCTGTTCAGCAGCAGCCCACACAGATCCTCTGGCTGGCTGTGCTGGTCCTACTGCTTCAGCGTGCACCCACGACAGCTTTGTCCAGGTGAGCGTAGCCTACTGAAAGGAGGTGAAAGCGAAGGAGACTGTATGAATGAACTGCAGGTTTATACACGTGTGAAATTAAGGACATAAATTTGAAAGCTGATCTGCTTGATAAAGTGAAAGTGATGTGGTTTACAAATACCTATTTCAAAGAGCCACTGAATGTTAAACGGGTAGTTTTGTAATTCAGGTTAGGTTTCAGGGTAGCAGCATAGTGGGTGTCCTCATCAGTGGAGTGTTTTTTTGCTTGACTTCACCAGAATCACCTTTAGTTAATGAGCCTGCATTTGTATTTGAAGAATGTTCTTGCCTGGACAAAAAGAGATTCTTTAATATTATGAAAATACTGAGAAGCAGCTCCACTTCTTTGTCCCGGACAGCTTCCTGCAGTCCTGAGTTTCATTTGATGAACGAGAAAAACTAAGGTGACTTTTTGGAATGGGCCCCACCTCAGAGATCTCTTATTAAAGATAAATCCAGTACTTCCTGTAAATGCGTTATGTAATTCTAGTGGAAACTGCACCTTATTTGGAGGGCCTGGCTTATCAGGTATCGGAAGATCTGAAGTAAGAATGCAAGAGCTTCCTTTTCTATTACAGCATAACGCATATACTTTTTTCCCCCTCCCAGAGGACAAGCGAAGCAAGTTATGCTTATGTGTGTTGAAAAAGGGTTGACCTACCCAAGCTTGATCATCCAGTTTCCTGTCTTGCAAATATCAACCTTTGTCTTTTATTCATGACATTTTTAAAAAATAAGCTTATCCAAGATGGGCAGGTTATGGCCAGGATAACATGTTAGTGTAAGGCTATAAATAGCCAACAGCCAGTCATGCCGTCGATATTGTAGTATTTATTTTTCGCACAGTGCATCTCTGTCCTCTCACTTTCATTGTGAGCTGCTTTTTTCATCCAGGACGTGAGGATCCGTCTGAGTGATGGGAAATCACAATTAAATAGCTTATCTCGGAAGGCCGAGATCAATGGGATAGTAAATCATTCCAAAGGAGTTGTCAAAGGTGGTGTTGCGGCTAATTGAAGGATAATATACAGTGTCCAAAGGGTCTAGTAAAAATCAGTTGTTTGGAGAAGCAAGTCCATGGGCAGTGTGTGGAGTCAGAAGAGCTTTAGGCCGCTTGCTAGTGGTTGCTTTGTTTCCTGGAAACCCCCAGCAAAAAGCTGCCGAGTATCTGGGCAGACTGCGGGAAGGCGATCCTCTGCGTGAGAAGGCCAAAGGCGAGCGGCGCCCTGTATCAGTTCCACCAGGTCAGTAACCGGCTGTCTCTGAGCAGGGTAACACAGCTATCGTACCGCGTGGATCAACGGGACTTCTAGAGATTTCTGAGTCTTCGCATAGCATAGGTCATTTCTCCTGGAACGTGGTGACAGGCCGTGCAGGTGGTACAGAAGACAGCAGTTTGCCTGCGGTTCTTGCTGAGCTGTGGGGAATAATCAGTTTGCCTTTTGTGTGTTCTGGGGCATATACTTCCCCAAACTTCTGCTGGGGGATGTGCCAAGCTGCAGTATTGAGCATCCTGCCCTGCTGCTGTATCGATCATCCATCAGTAACCACTTGCACAAATCCTCAAAAGCGGTAAAATTCATCAGCCCTGGCTGACTAAGCATTTTTATTGTTCTTCACAAAAAATAGAACTATTGCGTGGTATATTTCCTATCGTTCCACTCAATACCTTCCACCAGTTGCAGGAATTCAGTGCAATGCTGTTGAAGCATGGTTTACGGGGCGTTATAGGCTGTTTGGTCACGCTGTGTGCTGCTAGATAGGAGTGGCAAAGCCTGTACGAAACTGCTGGACCAGTCCCGAAGACAGTGAACCGTATCGGCGCGCTAGTAGTCAGCAAGCCGGTTACCAGCCCCGTTTCTTTTGGATCCAGACGGTGCTTTGTGGTCTCAGAGGAAAAGCGGGCACTCTTGGACAAGGAAGCCTAAACCTTGTGCTGTTCCTTACTGGGTCTTGCAGAGCGCATCACTTTTAAGTTTAGGAGAGATTAAGACAGGTGGAGTTTCTGGGTCTTGGAGGCCAGCTGCTGGGCTTGTACAGTACGCACCTGAGCTGCTGAAAGTGTTAGGTGACCCTGACTGGAACACGGGCAGACCAGGCCGGTAACTAACTGGTTGGTTGGCTGCAGTTTGCTCTCCAGGAAAAGCTACAGAGAATTACTGCGTGGAATGGCAAGGGGACATAGGTGGTTATACCCAGACATGGTGGCTGATGATGGTGTATCTCACCAGGTTTCTGAAATCAGGGTTTCAGAGGTTTGTATTACACTCTTATCACAGTTGGTTACAAAACAGGGAGCGCAGGTACAACTTCTTACCCATTTTTCATTTGGGTTCTCTTAAGTGGGGGTTGGATTAGTGTGATGAATCAGTATCCTTGGGTAGGAATGAGTCTTTTGAGAGACCTCCTGCTATCTTCTGCAACAGCAGTGCTGGCAGCTCACAACCATTAGCTCAATACTTCCCTGCTGCTTTATCATAGATGTGACCTGAGGCTACATATTGGATTTCAGCAATATTTTTTTTCCTGCCCCCACCTCGTTTTGGTTTTTTTTTTAATAGCAGCCCTGCTGTTTGATTATTGCTATTACCATGGTTATTAAGCTGTCAGTATTTCCTTGTGGAACTGAAGCAAGAGGTAACGGGAAACGGAATTTACGTGCAAGAAAAAAGAAGAACAACTTTCTGACCTTAAAAGCAGTCCTTATTATTTGTAATAAGGAATGATAATCAGCCATGTTATTTCAAAAAGAAATCAAGTCTGAACTAATTCCGATTGCCCAAGCACTCAAGCCAGATTTGTGTAGTGCTAGCAGTCCCTGAAAAGGTGTGGTTGTGCTTTAATTCCTGCACACACTATGCTAATCTTATAAGTGAAATGCCCATCTTCTCTTTCACCACGTTTGCGAAGTTAGACCATTTTTCCTCTTGAGCTCGAATGACCAGCAAACTATTAGTCTTTCAAGCCCTGACTTCTCAATATTTATCAGTTTTCCTTGTTTCGTTGCTGCCTCCCCCCGCCCCCCCCTCGTCTGTCATATCTTCTCCAGGTGAACTAAAAGGATTTAAATTGTACCTTTGCGTGGCCACTTTCTCCTGTTGGAAATGCATACGAGATCCTGTAGTGCATCCAAGAGGACAATATGTGCTGTAACAGCTTCACGCTGAGGTCCCCTAAGAAGAGGCAGAAAAAGATTCAGTATGGGTGGGTTGGTTGGTTGGTTTTTGGCAGGGATGATCTTACTCCTGGACGGTTTGGTAACCCAGATCTACTTAAAATCCTGACTACTTACAACAGTAAACAAGCAATGCAACAGAAATTAAACACCTTGTTAACATTTAAAAAAAATAGAACTGAAAAAAAAATATCAAATGAGAGGAATAATGTTTGAACCTATCTCATAAAAACATAAAGGTGGCTTAGCCTTTAATGAAAAGATTTTGCTTAACTTAACCTAAATTTCTCAAATTCCACGTTTTATTTTCCCCTCCGTTTCCCCCCACCCTCCACAGTGTGTGACTATCTACAAACTGGCACATCTACACGAATCCACACTAGGACTTGACTTCACACACCCAGAAGACGGGATCTCATCTCTTTGTGGTATCTCCATCAGAGAGAGACCAAGTCCTTCACTGGCATTTGATCTGATACGGCTTTCCTAGTAGGTGATCCTGTAGCTTCCCGTTCTCTAATTTACTCGTCTCTGGAAGTAGCTTTTCATTAACCATGACCTCAGCTAGAAGGTCTAAGGATAGTCAGGTACTAAGGACTAATCCTTCGTACTGGATCTCTTCCAAAAGAAGGCTGTATTTTAAATAGACCTGAGTTTCTGTTCAACATGTATGACTTGTATTTGTCAGAAGAAATGACCCTTCTAGTGTCCTTTGACTGAGTCACCTCCAGAAGAAGTAGCAGTACAGACACTGGCTGTTAAAATGTCATCTATCATTTCCCTTGGGTAGGACTTGCTGCTTTTGAAAAAACTCTTTCATTGTCTTTGTTCTGTTTCAAACAGAACGATATACTTGATATATATTCGATATATATGAATTCTACTAAAAAAATCATCACTGGATTGCTGATTGTGTCCTGTCATCCTGTGATGTCATTACAGTGAAAAATTTTAGTAGTGTTCAGACCTGATCTGTGATGGCAAAGGCAGTCTCTGTAGGTTCTACAAGAAGTGTTTCTGACCTGAAATTCTGTCGGGTTTTTATGCCGATTGATGCAGACTTTGAGTTGTGCCTTTGTGGGACACTGTCGTGACAGGAGAGTCCAGACATGAGGCTGTGACAGGCAGGGCAGTTTTACAGTGTTTGCTTTCACCGGTAGTTGAACTCCCACTCATCCTGGGACCGGGGCATCCCTGGGGGGCACCCCTTGTGTAGATGTGCCTATGGACAATCATTTGAGGAGGAAAATGGTATTATTGGTTAAGAAGCGGTGAGTTCCTCAAGTTGTGTTGTCCATATGCACATTTACAGCATATGGACCCTTTTCTTTTGCTTAAAAATGTTGTGGTTTATACACAACAGGAATGCTTGAGTTTCAGAAGGAACTGAAGGCAGGTGGATTTTCTCTCTCATTTTCTAGTACATATGTGGCACGTGAAGAGGGTGGTTCTAATGTACCCCCACAGGTCCTACTAAGACCAGAAGTCTCTGATTTGAATGCTTGGGTATATTTAACACCTGCGGTCCAAAGGGTGTGCAGACAATGCATCTGCAGGCATACACCAGCTCCTGGTAAGTAACCTTCTCTCCAGGATAGACAATGAATAGAAGAAAGCAAGTGCACCAAGAGCAAGGTGGTTAATGAAAACCAAGACAAAGTAGTAGCTTCTTTTTTTCTCTTCTGGTTAAGCTTGCTATTTTAACTGAGAATAACAGACAATCTTTCAAGCTTTTGGATAAATGGATAAACAGAATCAATACACATCCTGTCATGGTAAATTTTTGAGACAAAAGTTCACTGTATTTTGTTTTTTTCCAGAATCCTCCAATGCAGTCATCTTATGAAGCTGAACTGATGCCATCTGACTGGCTATGTAATATATCTGAAGAAAACAAGAAGGCAGAAGGCAGTCTTGAAGCCATGTTTCAGGTTGCCGATGAGGTGCATTCATCATGCAAAGCTGAAAAGGTGGAAGTGGCACCTGTAGAGAGCCAGTATTCAATCCTGGAGCTTAATGAAAATCAGGCACTGCCTGTTAATAGTTACACACCTTCAACTGAGGAAAGCCAGCCGGAACGTCTCACTCCTGTAACTTCAGACACATCATTTCTGGCGGAAGCAGATGGAGCACTGAATTTGTCTCCATTACAGCCTTCTGACATTCTTTGTGCTGTCGATACCACTCTGTCTATAGAAACTGCTGCTGCTGCTGCTAAAATACTACAAGAACTTCTGACCGCACAGGAAGCAGATGAAAAACAGAGCAAAGAACCAGATCACCGCCTAGCTGAGTTCTCCCTCATGTTTCTTCAGGAAGAATTGTTCAGTCCAGAGCAGGTAAGGGGTAAAGGGAGATAAATCAACATCTTTCTTGAGCTAACTATATTTGATAGTAATGCTAGGGTCTGGACCGATAGCTTTTCAATATTCTTGCCTGCTTAAGAACTGAAGGCTTCTTTAATTAAGCTGTTAATGGACAGTGAAGGGTTTGCTTGGTAAAGCAAGATATAAAAAAGAAGACAGAATGAAAAAGTATCCCATGTTAATGAGCATGACATGTGTCAGCCTGTTGGCCAAGTTAGGGTGCTCATTTGCATGGGAAACATGCGTAGTGCAGGTGTATTCGTGGTGATGAAGTGGATGCTTTTTTTAGGTTGTAACATACCGTCTTTAATCTCCAACAAAGAAGAGTATTTTGAGAATTGCCACTGGAGGCAGATTTTTGCTTAAATTTAGATAAACGGTTAGATTGTTTCTGATAAATAGGTATTAAGTTCTGTTTTCTGTGGAAAGTATAGTTTATTGACATTTGAATGGTATAAAGCGTCTTCATTGGTTTATACTTTGTGGTGTACAACAAGTCGTAATTGTTCTTCAGTCTACCTGTACCTGGTCTTCCCTGTATGTAAAACTGTAAGTCTCGTGAGGAGTGAGGGGCATTCTAGATGTTACTCTGTTAAGGCAGCAAATGCATGCTCTGCGCTTTTTTGGGTTTGTTTTGAAAACAAAGTAAACTCAGGAGATTGACTGCATCTGTTTCTGCTGCATGAGACCTACCTTGCATGTAGGCACTCAAAATCTCATTTTTGTGTGTGCATTGAAGCTACTGTTTTATTGTTCTGTCGGTAGCTTGACGCCTTCGCTGAAGTTTCTAGATCGGAAATCATCAGCTGGTGCAAACCTCCCATTGTTGCTTTCAGCGTTATAAAGATTAGTCATCTTCCTCTTGGGTATCTTTCTAGAAAGGGATGTGTATTCTGATCAAGCCTCTGCATAGCTCAAGCCTAGACTAGACTGTTCTGCTCCGTACTGTGTAGGGAAGAGCACATCCCTGTGTAGTGCATAGAGTTGGCAGTACTCCTTAATTGGTGCCCACTCATTATATTAAGCGTTGACCGCACTTTAAATGTTGTCAGTTTCGAGAATTTTTGAACTGCATTTTTAGAATGACAGGTTGTCCCTTGTTGAAGGCCTTTGGAGTCCGTGACCCGAACTTCCTTGTCAAGAACTGGGGGAATTAAGTGCATGAACCACGTAGTTGTTTGGGAGGGAGATTCTGTATATTTGTGAGAATCCTGATGTTGGTCCTGGACCGTAACTGGTTAAATAACTGGCCTCACTTTTTGAGCAATTGAAGAGCAATTCAGGGACTGTTCAGCGTTTTGTTTGACAGATTCCCTCTTCCTATTAGAACTACTCTTTAACTAGTCCCCTCCTCCCAAACTCAGGAGAGGGAAGGTTAACTTAACACCCTGCTTGTCCAGAGCCTGCGGTCATGGCAGGTGCAGAACTCTCAGAGGAGGCTTCTGTGCCTGTACTCCTCACTTCAGGCTCCAGCACAGTTTTCTTCCTCATCCCTGAATCCGGAAGCACTCAGGCTTTCAGTGCCTGTTGGTACCATGTGTTTTAGAGCAAGCTTATGACAGAATAGTGGGCGCGCACAGAAGACCGCTCTATTCCTCTCTGTAGGAGCAGAGGGGGAGCAAATTCCTCCACTGTTTGTACAAGAGCATCAAAACAGCTCTGCTGGGTCAGATCAAAGGTTTGACTTGCCCAGTGTCAAGTCTCAAAACAACAGCTGTAATCTGATGTGTAGGGAAGAGCAAGAACAAGGACCGCGAACAGAACAGGGCATTCCTGCTTATACTTTCCAGCTACTTTCAGCCCGAGGCCTTGCGATGATACTGTGTACTTCATCTTAGGCTTCTGCTCTGTGGGCTGAAGTCCGCCCTTGAAACTGTCGGGTTTAGCATACAGGACCTTTTGACCAAGCTGGTACTTGGCTCACGAGCTATTTCTGCACGAAGAGCTTCCTTTTGTGCGTGGCTGTTAGTAGTTTCATGTGATGCTTCCCCATTTCCGTCTCAGAAGGGACATTCAGCTGTCATCCCTGGCTGCTTACTGCATGTCACTTGTGACTTTCCGCATCGCTTATCACAGCTGCCTCAGTAGTCCTCTTTCCTGACTGTACAGCCCTGATGTAGCTTCCTCTGCGTGGCAGCTGCTCTGCACCTCTGGTTAGCGTTGGATTTGTTCTCAACTTTTTCTAGTACATCCTCTTCTGGAATGAAGAGAACATTTTTACAGTGACGCAAAGATGTTTGCTGTTTTGTTTTCTGTTTCGTTCAGGTATTTCCCAGCATTTAATTACTCTTGTGACCAGCACTGAGCCTTGAACTGTCTTCCTCATAGAAGTAACAGTTAGTAGAAACCTGCTTTATTCTGCTTTCCCGATTTCCTAAAAGACAGCAAATTAAAGAGCAGCTCTTTACATGAAAAGAGTTTGTACGTTCAACAGTTCAGATCCAGTGTTGCCCTCTCAGCCTCAATGAATTTCTGTCCTAGACTTTACAGGCTTTGGCCTTTCATGGGCATATTTTATTCCACTCCTACTCCTAAGAAATGTTTTATTTGCTTCTTAAAGTGGAAATAGAACATGTCTGTAACGATTGATCAAGAGGAATTTGCCTCCGATTTTGTTCAGTCTCCTTGGCAGCATACCTATGTGAAGGCTGAAGCGCTTGCTTTCTTTGGGGAAGGTTAATCCAGCAAACCCCATTCATGCGAGTTGCTAGTTTTAGTACCTCAGCTTCCCATCATGGTTCCAGCTGGGTATAGGTATAGTCCAGTCAGTGTCTCGTAAGTCGTGTAAGTAGTGAGATGCAGCAGTTTTGGCGTTTTTCAGTAACTGAAATGAAAAGGCAAAACTTTCACATCTGTCAGCTTTGGTAGCTTTGTTTGAGTCTCTGCCAAACAATGTTTTGGACTCTGAAGTTGCAGAAGTATTAGACCTGAGTGGAGGGTCTGTCCACAGGTGCGGTGAATCCATGATCAGAAACATGTTCGCTTAAAAGACCAAACAATAAAAAGAAGGGATAGCTTGGGAACCAGACTTGTGTGGGCTAGGCTGATGCTGTTTGGATGAAAATATTATTACTTATTATATTAGATTACTGAAGAGTCGGTGTGTAAGATTCTATAAACACAGTGATAAAAAGGAATCTGAAAGGGGTGCTGTGCGGTATGACTGCTCTTCAGTTTCCACACACGCAGCTGTAAGGGTTAAAATTGGACACAGCATTGGAAGTACAGGTTCAGCAGTGAGGGGGAATGAAATTTCCTCAGTTTGCTGGCCACGCTCATCCCAGTGTAGCCCAAGGTGCCTTACTGGGCACTGCAGCACCCCAGGTCCTTTGCAGAACTGCTAGTTAGAGTGTCTAGACTTCTTTCACCACGTAGGCTAGTAACAGTTTCTTAATAATGGTTATCCCAATATGCATGTTATTTGTTTTTTCTTTATCAAACACTGCAATTTGGTTTCTACATCCCCCGCCTGGTATTGCTCTTCATTATTCTCTTCTTTTTAAATAATGAAACTTGCAGAATTGTTTCTAGAGCAGTTGTTCGGTGGAATATCCAGTTTAGAATGCTTACTTGAGAAATCTTCCCTTCTCTCACTACTTCATTAAGGCTGCTCACTAATTTTCCTGGAAATTTACTATTATGTAAATGTCACCAGGAATAGAGAGGTCATCATCACTTGTGAGACTTGGATTCTAGCTGGTGTAGGTAGTGACCTACAGCCAGCCTGCCTCCTTTGTTTTTGTGCCTGGGAAGGAGTTGTGGTTCAGACATCAGACAAAAGGCACTGCTAGCCACGTGTTTTTCACATGGCCTTGTTAATAGTACTGAAGCAATACATCCAGACAGCACATTTCAAAGAGGAAAAAAAGAGTCAAGTGGGTATCCAGCAAGTGCAGGAGGTGTGTTGGAGGGAACTAGTTCTCCCTGGAGTACTCCATTACTGTATTTGCACAGGCCTTTTCAAATGTTATTATACAGCTTTGTCAAGGAATGTATGTGTGTTTCTATTGATATGTATACACATAGCCTGTTATATATTCAACATTGAGTAATGACAGACTCAAGGTGGCGAGCGTGATTTTTGGAAAGACTATCTTATTACCAAGTGTGACCTCTTGCCTTCTGTAAACTCACACATAATGGTTTTCAAAAGCTTTTTTCCCCTTAACAGAAGGAAACATTGCAGACTCTGAGCAGTCATTCATCTGTAGGTTATTGATGGATAAGATATTTGCAGAGGAGATGAATATTCTAGAACAGGTGATATTGAGAAAATTTTTCTGTCTAAAGCTAAATTCCAGGTGCTTAACTTTGGGCCTGTACTGCCTCAGCGAAATAGAAATAGAACTTGGTTGTTTGGCCTTTTTTTTTTTTTTTTTTTTAAGCTACAGATTTTTGCCACATGATCATGGAAATGTACCAGTCTGCCCAATGGTTGCCTGCAAAATACGTGCAGGGCAGCAGCAGAGGGCTCTAAAAAGCAAGCAACACATTATAACTTAATGTCTTAATGACTGGATGGGGTGGGGTGAGATTCCCAACCAGAAATGTGTGGTTCACGTGTGGTTCTGCATCACACAGCTCTGCCAAGTTGTTTGAGCTAGATCTGTCGTCATTATTACAGGTGCTGGTAACAATGAGCGCACCTGTATTTCTTCTAGCTTATGTCTTCTAGCTAGTTTAATAACTGAGGGCAAAGCTCAGACTGTGGAGACATGTACCCTAACTTTGTGTATTCTAGATTTCTGATCTCGTATTTTGCTTAATACAGTATTTTGTAAGAGTTTGTTTCAATTTAGCAACCTTAATTCTGAGTTAAAAACACTTGCTATGTCAACTGTCTAGGCAGTGTTCAACACCTGTTAGATGCCCTTTTGGAGTGGAGAAGAATAGCTTTTATTTTGTTTTATTGGTTTTATATTAGTTTTATTATAAGATAACATTGAGTGATCTTTGGTTTTATTTCTTTTGGTGTTGTGTTGTGTTTTTTTAAGGAGAATACTAGTGTTAAAAGTGAATCCAGGACATTGGAGACAGAAGAGAGACAATTCACTTCAGGAGCTGAGCCTGTGAACGAATCTGTAGGACAGACAGATTCATCTGTAAAATCTTTCTTCAGGAAAAGTTGCGGTTCAGATACAGGCAACTCTCTCAGTAAGAAAGATTCTACGTTTTCTCAGAGATTACGGCGACAGTTACTCTAAAACTAACTATTACAGAAAGGGGAGAGTAGAAGAATTTACTTGTTGTCTGCCGTGTAAGTACCTCATTGTTCCTTCAGTTAAAATATTAAACTTGTACAACCTCTTTGTGTACTTACCAACACACTTCTATAGATACACTTATGCTAATTACTCTGATGTGGGAAAGGGTATAAATTATGTAAGTAAATAAAACTTGAAGTTCTGGGAGTTGTGTCAGAAACCTGGATGTCACAATATTGAGATTAAGTCCATAGATGTATTTGCTGGAGGGCGACAGTGCTGTGAAGGAAACACTGAGTAATGAGGTAACTATGGAAGTTCCAGGGGCAAAACCCACCAAACTGATGAAGTTAGTGTAGAAGTCTGAACTCTTTGTCTCAGATCACTGAATACATTGTACCAGTCTGATACTTGTCCTGAAACACATGAGAAAAACAAGCAGCAGAGTATCTGAGGCTAAAAACTTCACAAATCAGGTAACTGAAGGAAAAACCTAAACATCCACAGATTAGAGAGATATAAGAGGACACAAAAAGTACTTGGGATCCATTCTAGAGAATCTGGTTCAGCTTGCAAGTCTCTAAGAAGCTGTTTCCCTCACAGGTGTTCATCAAAAAGCTGATGGTAGAGTTTGAAGAGCTGTTGCTCACTTCAAAGGGTAGTTTCTAGATTCCAGATCATGGTGCTAGTTAATAGTTCAGCTCATAATGCCCATCAGTTTCAAACATTTAAGTAAGGAATAAAGTATTTCTGTCAGGAAGCTGAGAAAAAAGGTCGGATGCCACCTTGAAAGAAGACAAGCTCTTGTTTAAAACACAGAATCGAGAGTTCTTGTTCAATTACTGCCTGGTATCACAGATAATTAGCAAACTTCTCAGCTTTCATATCTGAAGCAAAACATTCGCTTAACGTGCCAGTTGTAAAGTGATGTACAGGAACATGTTGGAAAGCATTCCCATGAGAATGTTCCACAGGGACGAAACACTGTTATGCTAACGCTCATTAGCAACAATTGGCATAGTCTGCTCTCTGGGAAATGTGACGGTCATCCAGGCCTGCATCTCCACGGTTGTACCTTTGAGGCTTGGTGTGCGTGTTAAGGGTAGAGATAGACAGCACACCTGAGCCAAACGTCATCAGGCTCAAGCTAGCCCAAGGTCAGTTGGGTGCGTGATAGAAGCCTCCAAGCTGGCGTAGCCTGTCGGCTGCATGTCAGCTGTAAGCCTGAAGCAGGCAGGCTCAAGTGCAAGCTGACTTCTGCTGCTCTGACTGCACCTTTGTCTGTCAGCACCTCCTGTCCTCTGTGAGACTTTGGAAACAACTTCTTTCTTAATCTTTCTGTGCTAAAATGCATCACGATGATTTCCAGGTGTTTCTTGGCAACTTACCCTCTGAGTGTGATGGAGTCCTGTCTGTTTTCCTGTTTTCCTTTGGGCACTCCTTTGCAAGTTTTCTGAGTCTGCACCTTGATACATATACCCTGCTGTGGAAAAGGCTTTTGCTCCGTCTGTTTCAGTAGGCTGTTGACATGTTCACTTTTCTTTGTTACGGGGTGACACCGAGTTCTAGATGCCACACGGCGAGAGCCAATATAATGTGGTACATAATGAAGGGGGAAGGAAGGGTCACTTCAGTGACTGGGAGCAGCTCTGAGCCCAACCCAAGGTGTTAATCTGTAAAAACGCACCAAGAATCAAACCCGCCTTTGTGGAGAAGGCATTGCTTCCCTTCAAAGAGCTGGACTGGACTTCTTTGCATTTCACAGCTGTTCTGTAGCAAGAAAAGACGAGCGTCCTTTCACTAAAACACCGTCCCCAAGGTTTCCCTCCATAGCTTCCAGCCCATCTCTGCAGCACCATAAATCACTGAGATGGGTTATCTGCTTCCTTCAAATGGAAAACCAATGTATTTAACCAACCTTCTCAGCTAAATTCTCGTTTACCAGTTTTAAGAACATTCTGCCCAGCAGAATCAAGATGAAAGGTGTCTCTAGTTCGTTGTCCTGTCTCCAACAGTGTCTTTGGCATTTCTGTACCATTAAGCAGAAAAGGCCTCAGTAACCTTTTCTTCAATTGATTTTTAGAGTCCCTTTTTGAAGCTGTGCAAACATTTAGCATCCACTGTGGTTTTTATAAGTTAATGTCATTAATGCAGGTTAACTACACAGTGGGTGAAGAACCCTCCTCTTCAACTACTTCTGAGTCCTCCCGGGAGCCAGAGTCTGCTGCAGAGGGTGCAGAACTTAACTCAGCACTAAGACACATCATTGCAAATGATTACAGGCTGTGTCATCTGTTCCCTTACCATTCCTTTTCTTGAGAGGCGATGGGTATGGTGCTCTAGCTCCTGCCGTGTTTATCACACGGAGGTGCAAGAAATAGTTCTCCTTTCAGGGGCTGCTTTTTTTCAGCCCCAAGCTCGCTCTTAGGACATAGATTTGAAGGTGCTGATGATGCATCTGCTTTTCCCACTACTTTCTAGCTGAGCTCGTCTGTTAAAATGGGAGTTTTCAAATAAATCTGTCCATTTTTGTTGGCAGCATACACACTTGCAACAGGAGTCCTTTTGGACTTCACATACAATTGAGAGGAACTCTGTAAATACTTTTGAGTCTCCTTCCCCATCTCCTCTGTATTGTGCTCCACAGGTACACTCAGCTAGTGAACACAGCTGTACTGGACCTAATACCTGCGGCTTGTGCTTCCTCTTCTAAAAGAGCACGGGAGAAGGACCAGATTCTGATGGGAGGAATTTTTGTTTGCAGCCCATCTTTCTGGAAATAGGCATCTCAGAATGGAGCAGGGGGAATTTGTTACTTCTGGATTGAAGCATTTAAGCTGATGCTAAGACATTAAGGAAAAAACCTTTCTTTCTCAATGGCTGACCATATATTTTCTGTGAGTTGTCTAGTCCTTCAAATAATCTGATGATTTTCTCTGACTTTTTTTTCTTTTTTTTTCCTGCAAGAATGCAGACATAATACTGAGATGCTGCTGTCTCAGGTGAATCCATTACTATCATGCTGCAAGGTGCCCTAGACGTTTACCACCCACTCCCATGCCGGTACAGTTGTGTCACTGTGCATTCTCTCTCATTCTCTCCAAGGTAAATAGATTTCTAGGTGCAATTGCTAAGGGCAAATCTTCATTCAGGCAAGGTCTCCCATGCTATCATCTGTTCCCTTGAACTGTTTCCTGCACTTTCCAGCCAAAAATATTGTTACTGTTCATTTAGTTTTCCTAGCAGGTCACAGTGAGCTCTCTTCCTACAAAGGTGTTAAGAGTTAATGTGGGGACAGGCCTGGCCCTGAACTCTTGAACATCTGTGCGAAGCCCAAAGCGAAGTTGCTCTCGGGGGTCCAAGCGGCAGCTGCTTGCTCCAGCTCAGTTGCCATTACCTTGACGTCATTATACATTCATTGAAGGCATTTCAAATTGCCTGTCCTAGCAGTCTGCTCTTTGGGATGAGTGGATGTTCTACCCTGTGTCTTAACTTGACATAATTTAGAGGTGCATTGTTACAAGCCCCCTCATTTCTCCATCCCTATGTGTTTTCAAGATGTGTTCCCAACAGAGTCTGCTTTGGCAGGAGGCAGATGTCAGAAAGTGCAAAAGTGGTGCCTATTGGGCAGGAACTTTGTAGTACAGAGAACGAACAGAGGCTGGAAGATGTGAATGTGTCTGTTTAGAGGTTAAATTTCTTGTGGGTGATGTTTGCAGTGGTAGCGCTGTTGTGACTTTAGCAGGGTACTTGTTCGCTTTCTTGACCTGCAAGATGTGGCCATACGTGGGAAGTATCTCTGTTTTGCTGTGGATCGAGGTAATTGTCAAAAAAGGAGCCTCTTGTTCGTCCTCTCTGTGACGCCACGAGTTTTCTCTGGGATCCTGGCGCTGGCTGTGGTGTGCTTTGAGGCAATTGTGCCTTTTCTGGGTAAACAAAGGGATACGGCACAAGCAGGTCAGGCCTTTCTGTAGATACTGCCAGGGGTTTATAGTAATTAATGTTTGGCTTTTGGTATCCACGGTAGCGAAGGCACGTCTAAATAATACATACTGAAGAATGGGAGCACTTTTCTTATAATCTGCTTTGTTGGGTTTTTCTATTTAAATTTTTGAAAAATTGGAAGAATTCCTATTTCTTTAAACAGTAAGCCTCAGGTGATCAGGTTCTAGTCTGCCGTTGGAAGCGTATTTTATAGTGCCTGATAGAAATGCAGTTGCTCTGAATGCTGCCAAGGGAAACATACCCGAGCACTGCTGTGTACTCAGCACTCCCTTTTCTTCCTCGATCTCCGTCTGCTGGTGGATGCACCTTGGAAGCGGGGGTGCTTTCTGGAGGTGACAGATGTGCAGCAGCTGCCAGCTAGATTCCCTTGTCAGACTTGTAGCGGTGTTGCAATAAATGAAGCTTTGGCACGGCAGTGGGTGTCGCATTGGTGTTCTCTCCCTGTTCTCGATGACCAAGGGTGAGCTGGTCACAGCTGGAAGAAACAGCTGCTTCCTGTTCCAGCGGTTCTTGCTGACACGTGTATCCCCCAGCGGCCGCTGCCCGGCGGAGCAGTTTCCAAGCCGGCGGCCGCTCTTCCTCTGCGCCATGTCCCAGTTCCTGCGGGGCGGCTGCAGGGGCGAGCCTGGCTGCGCGGCAACGAGCCGCCCCGGCCCCTGGCCCTTCTCCGGGAGCCGCGGCAGCGGCGGCGGCTCCCAGCGCCGCGCCGGCCCGTGCGCGCTTTCTGCGCGGCTGCGGAGGCTTTGCGGGGTTTCCGCGCACGCCGCTTCCCGGCTGCGGCCCCACGCCGCGGCTCAGGTCTGACCTGCAGCGTTACGCACCGGGCAGCGCTGTCAGCGTGGAGCCGCCGCCGAGTTCCGGGCCCCTGGCATCAGCCTGAGCCCGAAGCTCCCGGCGGCAGCGCCTCGGGCGCGGCAGCGGCGGGATCGGGCCCCGGCCGCGGCGCCGCCCCCCCGCGCCCCGGCACCGCCCCCCCGCGCCCCGGCACCGCCCCCCCGCGCCCCGGCGCCGCCCCCCCGCGCCACGGCGCCGCCCCCCCGCGCCACGGCGCCGCCCCCCCGCGCCACAGCGCCCCCGCCCGGCTGCAGGCGGGCGGCGGGGCGGGTGGGGGAGCCCGCGGGGCCGGCCCGGGGGAGGAGCGGCCGCAGCTGCCCGCGCCGGGGGTCGGGGGGTCGGGCCGGGGGGCTTCGCCGCGCTTGTGCCGGGGCGGGGCGGCGGGGGCTGCCCGCCCGCGGGGGGCCGGCGGCGCCGGGCTCCGCTGCCGCGCTGCCCATGTGCCCGGCGCCGCTGCCCGCCCGCTCCCGGCGCCTGGCGCCCGCGGCAGCGAGGGGGGGGCGCCCCGCAGGGGGAGGTGCGCGGGGCTCGCGCTGCTGCGGACACTCCGCTCCGCTCCGCTCCGCCGCGCCGGCCCCGCAGCGCTGCCTGCGCGGTGCTGCCCTCGATGCTGCCCGGGGCTCTGGGCTCCGCTCGCACCTGCCTGCCTGCTGCCTGCGCGCCGCGGGGCTGCCTGCTGGCTTTTAACCCTTTTGAGAGAGGGGGGGGTTTAAGAGATAGGGTAAAGTTTAACAATTATGATAGTCTGCTTAGCTGTTTGCCAAATCTTACATGGTTTGCTTGGGTGCTGTGATAAGGTATACGGGAGTAGAGAGCCTTATGACCATGTAAGTCCAGCTTTATGACCATATAAGTCCAAAGAACAATTACAACCTTGCAAGAACAAGCCAAAGCCGGTTCTGCGGTTTGGACAAAAACCAGGATGTTACTGAGCCTGCGCCAGATGTGGGGGCAACTAGCGGTCACGAGGAAGACTCGCCTGCCTTCATCCTCAGGACCCCTGACGACCACCACCAGGGGACACTGCGCAAACTCAGTCGAGAAAAATATGGAAATGACTTGCAGAACTAATTTTAATACAGAGCGGGGATAGGTAATGCATATGTATAGGCGTATTGCAACATATTATGAATATGTAATGAGTTACCTTATAAAAACAGAGCAAGTTTTTGCGTCAGGCGCGCACGGTTTTGGCGGCACTACCCCCCGTGCTGCCCAGCGCTGAATAAACATACCTACTTCACAATCTTACTGATTGTGGAGTCTGCTTTCCGCACGTCACTTTGTTATTAGAAATACCGACGGGGGGTGGGTGGGTGGGGTTTTTTTTAAAAACCGTGACCAGACATCACCAGACCCACACAGTTTTCTTAAGCTGCAGGAAATAACTTTGGCCCAGGATTTACAGCCCAGTTTCCACCCGCCCCGGCCCTGGGCTTTCTGGGATGGGCCAAGTTGAGCTTCTCATCCACCAACACCCCACAGTCCTTCTCCTCAGGGCTGCTCTCCATCTCCATCCATTCTCTGCCCAGCCTGTGCTTGTGCTTGGTATTGCCCCAGCCCACACGCAGAACCTTGCACTTGGTGCTTCTTTCCTACTTTCCGTTAGATCTAGAGATGTGGGTGACTTCCCTTCTACGGAACGTGCAGCAAGAGCACTATGTCAAATCAAGGTTCTCTCTCTTTGAGTTTCAAATTTTTTTCACGGATTGGTACTTGCATAACGGCTGCTTAGAAAAGAAATCTTTGCCCAGAGGAGCGTGCTGTGTGGCCCAGCTCCCAACGAGGTGTTCAGGCCTGCACATAACTTAATACCAAAGTGCAAACCACTTCTATTTTGACGGAGTTCTGAGAGTTCTGACACCCTTTAGGTAACAGCATGAAATGTTGACATGTGGCTTGAACTCTGTTGATTCAATAGCTGGTAAATATTCCCTGGCCAGCCTTCCAAAAATAATCTGTCCAGGGGGATGCAGGAGGCTTGGCAGCAAGTAAAGCAGGGCTTTGCAGGGTAGGGGGGTGGTTTCTCATTAAACGTGTCCTCAGGGAGACTGACATGTTTGAAGCAAATGGGAGGCTGGTGGAACAGGTGCACACAGCCAGTGTGCATGTTGTAAATAGATGCTATGATTGCTAGCCTTAGGCTCTGTGTTAGCAATTACTATATCCAAATATAAAAACATTGGAAAATATCAGAGCTGCACAACAAAGGACAGCCCTGGGAAGCACAAAAGCCAGGAAACAAAACCAGTGCATTTACAGGTACCTTAACTCCGCATCTTCGTGTTACATGGTTTGCTGTTAGATGCTGGCAAAACAGAGTATATTACTTCTGGAAGAACGAAATTCTGCAGCAGAGTAATAATGCGTGCTGCTTATCGTATGGAGCCTTTCCCTCTTTGTAGACAAGTCAGCTAAGAAGTTAATTGTATTTGTGATTGCTTTTGCTAAAAATGATCTGGCGCTGGAGGCTGTCCCAGTGTGCCTCCCCAACCGAGGCCAAAGTCTTTTTGCTACTCTAATGTTGTTCCTTGCTTGATAATACTGCTGTAATGGTACCCAGTAATTTACAAGCGGAGCTGCAACCCTTTGCAGCCTGGGGTCAGATGAGAAGATGCCAACAAGTGATGTTACAAGGTGGGACAAGTGCTTGCCCCTGTGTCTCTCTCACTTTCATGCACTCTTCAGCCTTTGCCCTCAAGATTGAAGTCTTTTGGCCAGGAGGCTCCGTGAGGGCCATGGCTGCTTCTGGAGTGTCTTGTGCTGCATGAAAGGGGAAGAAATGAAAAGCCCTACACTCAGTTCCTCCTCCTCCTCGCTCATAGTTCAGGAGAGAGTGGAGAACCCAGCTGGAGTGTGTGCATCCCTGTAGGGGACTCTGTAACCGTAAGACTGGTAGACTTCAGAGCTTTTGGAGAGCTCTGAATTCATTGGGTCACAGATCTATACAACATGACACCAAAGGTACCACGTGATCAGTTTTCTATACAAAGTATAATTTAGCTGTTAGGCAAAGCAGTGAGAGAGAGGGGGGGGTAAGAGATAGGGTAGAGTTTAACAATTGTAATAGTCTGTTTAGCTGTTTAGGGTAAAAGTTGTAAAATTTAAGCTGTTTGCCAAATCTTACACGGTTTGCTTGGGTACTGTGATAAGGTGTACGGGAGTAAAGGGCTTCATGACCATATAAGTCCAAAGAAAGATTACAACCTTGCAAGAACAAGCCAAAGCCGGTTCTGCGGTTTGGACAAAGAGCAGGATGTTACTGAGCCTGCGCCAGAGGTGGGGGTCACGAGGAAGACTCACCTGCCTTCATCCTCAGGACCCCTGACGACCACTACCAGGGGACACTGTGCAAACTCAGTCGGGAGAGAGATATGGAAATGACTTGCAGAACTAATTTTAATACAAAGCGGGGATAGGTAATGCATATGTATAGGCGTATTACATCATATTATGAATATGTAATGAGTTGTCTTATAAAAACAGAGCAAGTTTTCGTGTCAGGCGCGCACGGTTTTGGCGGGACTACTCCCCCGTGCTGCCCAGCGCTGAATAAACATACCTACTTTACAATCTTACAGATTGTGGAGTCTGCTTTCCGCACGTCAGTTTTGGCGAGCCAGCCAGGAGGATCTCCACTCGGCTGCGGGACCGACTGCGGAGCGGACGCTCCTAGGCGCGCCCCGAGCATTTTACTCGGAGGAGTCTCCGCTGCCAGCCGATCACCGCGGGAGTGGACAACAGCCTCTTGAAGCTGCGGATTTAACGGTATGTTTAACAAAGGGACTTAAGCGCACGCACATTCGGGGCTGCTGATAAATCGCGCAGAGACGTCTGGCGTGCAGCATAGTGCCCGTGGGTTGGGTACCTATAGGGTTTGGGACTGCAATTGGGAAACTCGCTGGCCGATAGAGCGGCCGGTAGCGATCTCGGGGATAGATCGACTGAGTTTGAGGTAACCGCTGTATCCCGTTGTTGGGAGCCAGGATGGACCTGCTAATGACCGGTATATGAGAAGCAGGAGAAGGGTAAGCGGGCCTCTTGTAATTCACAAGATATTTGCAGCTGCTAGAAGGTTGTTAACTGGAGCGATGCTATGTTAGATTTCTTTTGGTATTGATTTTGGTTATGGCAATAAGGCATTTGGAATAGACTACCGATTTGAATTTGTCGAACCATAGTGTTTGTGTGAAGTGATGTGTGTGTGATTTTCTCTGAGTGCATGGACGTCCGTGAGAGTGGAATTGAGTGAGAATAAGTGAGAGTGTGGCTGACAGGCGTGAAAAGAGAATTTAAAAGTCAGTTTAAATCCCTTAAGAGTATATTGAAAATGGGTAACACCCGAGGAGGGATACTGAAAAAAAGTCCTCTGGGTTGTATACTCGCCCATTGGAAGGATATTGTAGGGAAGGGAAGCACAGAAAGTAAAAAGACCCTCATTAAATATTGTAATCAGTGGTGGCCATTGTATAAGTTAGAGGGCGAAGTTAAGTGGCTGTTTAACGGAACATTGGATTATAATACTTTGTTACAGCTTATGCTGTTCTTGAGAAGAGAAGGGAAATGGGATGAAGTGTCATATGCAGATATGTTTTTCACGCTGCGAAACCATCCGGAGTGGCAAAGGGACTGTGGGATAACACCCCCACAGGACCCTATGGTACTCGCATTGGAGCGAGAAAATAAAGGGGGTAGAAGTAAACTGAAAAGATGCTGTTCTTTCTGCAGCATTGGGCAGAGGTGTACAAAGGCAGACAAAGTTCACCAAGCCCCAGAACAAGACTTAGATGACTTGTTTAAACCTCCCCCCCGGGCACGGGACAAGGATGTGGATTCAGAAGGAGCTTTTAATCCTCCTGATAGCCCTGTATCTTCCCACACTCGGCAGAAGTCTGCCCTGACTACTTGACAAGCACCCCACCGAGAGGCGGTGGGGCCAGATGGTGGAACAATGCTAATTAAAGTGCCTTTCTCCACTGCTGATTTGGGAGAGTGGAGAAAGATTGCAAAGGATTATAGAAGTGACCTGATAAGTGTAGCCAGGCATTTCCAATTTATCGTAAAACAACACAATCCCGATTGGAATGATATACAATTAGTATTGGAATATTTGACTGAAACTGAGAAACAGCTAGTTCTGAAAACAGCAGGAAATTTGGCCGAAGATCATTATAAAATTACAGGAGGGGATGTTAAGGAACATTTCCCCCTCCAAGACCCAAAGTGGGATGCTAATAGATCGGCACATATGCAAAGATTACAGGAATATCAGGAATGGGTTTCGAAGGGAATGGAGAGAGCAATTCCCAAAACTATAAACTGGTCAGCTTTATATGCAGTTAAGCAAACTCCTTCTGAGTCCCCGTCTGAGTTCCTGGATCGGCTGAGGGATGTGATGCGCCGTAACACGCCGCTGGACCCTGGGTCTGAGGTAGGGATCCAGCAATTAGTTTCTTTATTCCTGGGTCAATCTGCAGGGGACATAAGGCGAAAACTTCAAAAGCTGCGTTCTACAGAAGGTAGAAACTTAGAGATATTGTTGGATGAAGCGTGGAGGGTGTTTAGTAATAGAGAAGAAGAATATCGGCGGGGACAAAAGAAATTGATAGCTGCCATTCAAGAAAAAGGGGAACGGAGAGGTGGTAGGCGAGATTCGTCTCGATTGGAAAGGGATCAGTGCGCTATATGCAGGGGCTTTGGTCATTGGAAAAGGGAATGTCCTAGAAACAGGGAAGGGGGTCGGAAAACCTCAGCGAATGTGAAGATAGCCAATGTAATAGAAGACTGACGGGAACCTGGGGAATCTACCCTAGCGGATCCACTGGTTACAATTAAGCTAGGGGAAAAGCAGCAACAAGTGGAGTTTTTGATAGATACAGGAGCGACATATTCGGTTTTGAATCAAGCCTTAATGCCTTTAGGAGATGATTACGTTGTAGTACAGGGAGCAACTGGCCAAAGTGAAAAGGCGTATTTTTGCGAACCTTTAAAGTATAAATTGGGAAAACAATGGGGTATCCACAAGTTCTTATATATGCCCAACTCTCCAAAGGCACTTTTGGGGAGAGATTTGTTGGAACAATTAGGAGCAAAGATCACGTTTGAAAAAGGGGAAATTACTCTGGAGGTAAAGGATCGACAATATACACAGGCATTAAGTCTAGTCCTAACTAGTCTCCCCTCGGAAAGGGAAAATTGATGAGGAAATTCTGAACCAAGTGTATCCAGGAGTCTGGGCTACTGATGTGCCTGGAAGAGCGAAAAATGCTCCACCTGTTGAAGTTAAGATAAAGGAAGGTCAACGACCGGTAAGGATTAAACAATATCCTCTAAAGAAAGAGGACAGGGAAGGAATCCGGCCGGTGACAGAAAAATTTTTGCAGCTAGGACTATTAAAGGAATGTGAGTCTGAATTCAATACTCCTATATTACCTATTCGGAAATCCGATGGGTCATATAGGGTGGTTCAAGACTTGCGCGCAGTGAACAGGATTACTGAGGATCTCTACCCAGTCGTGGCAAACCCGTATACCCTACTGACTGCATTGGCACCTGAATTAATCTGGTTTACTGTTCTAGATTTAAAGGATGCTTTCTTTTGCCTCCCTCTCCACGAAGCCAGTCAAAAGTTGTTTGCATTTGAGTGGGAAAATCCTAAAAGTGGTCGAAGGACCCAGCTCACTTGGACGGTGTTGCCGCAAGGGTTTAAGAATAGTCCTACCATCTTCGGCAATCAGCTTGCGAGAGACCTGGAATCCTGGGAAGCCCCGTCCGAGAAAGGAAAATTGTTACAGTATGTGGATGACATTCTGATCGCTACCAACACAGAGGAAGATTGTATGGCATGGACGGTGAGTCTGTTGAATTTCTTAGGGCTTCAAGGATACAGGGTGTCTAGGAAGAAGGCTCAGGTAATGCAGCGTAAAGTGAATTATTTGGGCTATGAGATCAGTGCGGGACAGAGAACTTTGGGGCAGGCCCGCAAAGAGGTGATATGCCAAACTAAAAAACCCCAGATGGTAAAGGAATTGCGAACCTTTCTGGGAATGACAGGGTGGTGTCGATTGTGGATCTACAATTATGGACTGCTTGTTAAACCATTATATGCGCTGACAGCGACTGAGCAGAAACACCTCGAATGGAATAAAGAGGCCGAACAAGCTTTTGAACAACTAAAGAAGGCTCTGATGTCAGCCCCGGCCTTAGGACTCCCGGATGTGGGTAAGCCGTTCCTCCTTTTCTCTCACGAGAAACAGGGCATTGCCCTAGGAATATTGGCACAGGAGCTAGGTCCGTATCGTCGGGCAGTTGGCTACCTCTCTAAACAGTTAGACGCGACTGCAAAGGGCTGGCCTGGATGCCTAAGGGCAGTTGCGGCTGTGATACTAAATATACAGGAAGCCCGAAAATTCACCCTGGGCCAGAAAATGACTGTTTTTGTGTCCCATGCAGTGTCGGCAGTATTGGAGGCAAAGGGTGGACACTGGCTATCTCCACAAAGATTCCTGCGATATCAAGCTGTAATAGTGGAACAGGATGATGTGGAAATCGTGGTTACTAACATTGTCAACCCAGCTTCTTTTCTCAGCGGAAACACAGGAGAACCAGTGCATCATGACTGCCTAGAAACTATTGAAGCGACGTACGCAAGTCGCCCAGACTTAAAGGATAGCCCCATAGAAAATGGAGAAAACTGGTTCACAGACGGGAGCAGCTATGTCCTGAATGGCAATCGACATGCTGGATACGCCATCACCACCAGTCAAGAGGTAATAGAGTCAGGACCTTTGCCCATGAACACCTCCGCACAAAAGGCAGAAATAATTGCCCTAACTCGAGCCCTGGAGTTGGCTCAGGGCAAAACTGTAAACATTTACACAGACTCAAAATATGCTTTTGGAGTTGTACACGCACATGGAGCAATTTGGAAAGAAAGACGTTTATTGAACTCCCAAGGGAAAAATATCAAACATGCAGAAGAAATTCTGAAGTTACTAGAAGCTGTTCAACTCCCTGAGAAAGTGGCAATTATGCATATTAAGGCACACCAGAGAGTGAGCTCAGATTTGGAAAAAGGGAATGAACTGGCGGATAGAGAGGCAAAACAAGTGGCCAAAATGAAAATAAGAGTGGCAGGGGCTTTAATTCCCGATAGGCATATTTCCCTACAAGATAAACCAAAATATACTAAGGAAGATCAGAAACTCATTTCAGACTTAGCAGGGTCATATAATGAAGAGGGATGGGCTTATACCCCACAGGGAAAGTTAATTGTTTCCTCATATTTACTGTGGCATTTAATACGGGAAGAACATAGGAAGAGACATTGGGGAATGGAGGCTCTGTATAAGCATCTGATAAAAGATATTGTAGCTAGAAACTTGTATACCACAGTGAGACAGGTGACTCAACAGTGTGACCTTTGCCTCCAAACTAATCCAAAGAATACTCCCAAACTAGAAATGGGCCAGATTGGAAAGGGTAATGGGCCTGGACAACAATGGCAGGTTGATTTCACAGAACTTCCAAGAAAAGGGGGGTACCGATATTTGCTGGTATTAACTGATACCTTTTCAGGTTGGCCAGAAGCGTTCCCAACCAGAACTGCCAAGGCTCGGGAGGTAACTAAAATACTAATACAAGAAATAATACTGCGTTTTGGGGTTCCAGCAACCATATCCTCTGACAGAGGACCACACTTTGTTTCAAAAATAGTGCAACAAACCAGCCACCATTTAGGTATAGATTGGCAACTTCACACCCCATATCACCCTCAGTCGAGTGGCCAAGTGGAGAAAATGTACCACTTAATCAAACAGCAAATTGTAAAATTGGGACAAGAAGCAAACTTGCCATGGCCTCAGTCTCTCCCTTTAGCCCTTTTGCGTATACAGACAAGACCGAGAGCAAGGGAAGGACTGAGCCCTTTTGAAATTCTGTATGGACGCCCCTATGGAATACAAAAGGGGACATCAATGCAAATTGGGGACGAAATTATGACTTCCTATATGGTGGCATTGAGCAAACAGCTCAATAAAATTGGAAAACATGTAATTGGGACCCGAGGAAGGGGTCTGGATAGGCCTGTACATGATATTCAACCTGGAGATTATGTATATGTAAAGTCTCTTGCAGAAAAAACCTTGAAACCACAGTGGAAAGGACCATACCAAGTACTCCTCACCTCCTTCACAGCAATCAAAATTAAAGAACAGAATGCCTGGATTCATCATACCCGTGTGAAGAAGTCGCCACAAAAGCTTTGGACATCAGAAATTCAAGGGCCATTAAAGCTCAAGCTAAAAAGATAGGATGTGGGTTAAATTTAACATGATTCTGATAATTTTACAGGTGATAGACACAGCGGCCTGGCGAGAGAACTGGTATGTACAGGCGATTCAAAACATCACCAAAATTTTAAATAATACAGATTGCTGGATCTGTACCCAAATGCCAAGACATTCTGGTTATGAGATACCGTTAATAGGCATCCCACTGCCAGTTTCCCTAATGAACCGCCAAGATGGCTCCTTTTGGGGAAATACAATCTGGAGCACAGACCCTCAGGTTAAGTGGAGACAGGGACTAAAAATATCTGTTGAAGAGACCAGCATATTAGGGGATAACTGCCTGGTAAGTTCGGGAAAAGGGCTGTTTATGGGAGAACACCTAAATTGTAACAGAAGTCGTACATTAAATATGACAGGTAGAGATTTGGGATTTTTGAAATTGAACTATACCGGTCTCCCGACCCCACAAGGGACAGGGTGGTATTGGTTGTGTGGCACAACGGCTCATAAAGTCTTGCCCATAGGATGGCGAGGAGCATGCACTCTGGGAGGTCTGGTCCCCAATATTACTGTCATTGACGGGTTAATACAACCCCCCATAAGGAAAAAACGAAACGTTGTAAATAAACCCCTCATAAACAGACCAACGAGTTTCCACAGTTTTGCGCGATGGTTCGTTCCGTTTTTAGGGGTTAGTGAGTTGGAAAAGGCAATAATAAACATCTCAGCTGTAATAGAAACAGTGGAAAATAGGACAGTTGATGCCCTCCTGGCACTCCAGGAGGAAGTTACTGACTTATCGAAAATAGTATCACAGAATCGTATGGCTTTAGATTTGCTATTAGCCTTCCAAGGGGGGGTATGCACTGTGATCAATGTAGATTGTTGCATGTATGCAGATCAGAGCGGGCGAATCACCGAGGACCTCCAAGAAATAAGGAAACAAGTAAATATTCTACATAAAGTGACACAAGACAACACTTCTTGGAGTTTTTTTTGAATTATGGGAGAAATTGACATCCTGGTTGCCCAATCTAACATGGTTAAAACAATTATTTGTAATGATCATTGTAATTGTCTTTCTATTTTTAATTATTAGTATAGCTGTCCGTTGTGGATTTTGGTGTTTTAAGGGAACTGGAAATTCCTATAGCGAATGGAAGAGAAATCAACTGCGACAAAAATTAGAATCTAATCAATACTTCGAGTCTGAGTAAAAGAATTTACTAATTTCTTTGAAAAGGGGGGACTGAGAGAGGGGGTGGGTAAGAGATAGGGTAGAGTTTAACAATTGTAATAGTCTGTTTAGCTGTTTAGGGTAAAAGTTGCAAAATTTAAGCTATTTGCCAAATCTTACACGGTTTGCTTGGGTACTGTGATAAGGTGTACGGGAGTAAAGGGCTTCATGACCATATAAGTCCAGCTTTATGACCATATAAGTCCAAAGAAAGATTACAACCTTGCAAGAACAAGCCAAAGCTGGTTCTGCGGTTTGGACAAAGAGCAGGACGTTACTGAGCCTGCGCCAGATGTGGGGGTCACGAGGAAGACTCACCTGCCTTCATCCTCAGGACCCCTGACGACCACCACCAGGGGACACTGCGCAAACTCAGTCGGGAGAGAGATATGGAAATGACTTGCAGAACTAATTTTAATACAAAGCGGGGATAGGTAACGCATATGTATAGGCGTATTACATCATATTATGAATATGTAATGAGTTGTCTTATAAAAACAGAGCAAGTTTTCGTATCAGGCGCGCACGGTTTTGGCGGGACTACCCCCCGTGCTGCCCAGCGCTGAATAAACATACCTACTTTACAATCTTACAGATTGTGGAGTCTGCTTTCCGCACGTCAGATGGCCACAACAGTGCTGTGTCAAGGGGGATGGTGCTGAGTCAAGGGGGATGATCAGTCCCTCTTCTAAGTGGCCACCTATGGTGAAAACCTGCAAAGAATCAGCAAAGGAGGACAGACAATGGCCAGGGAGGAAAGGGAAAGGAGGGGAGGGCTGCTTGCGTGGGAGGATACAAGGGTGGTCAAGGAGAAGCAGTTGTGCGTGGGAAAGGAGGGAAAAAGGTAGGAAAGGGTGAAGAATAGGAATCCATAGGAAGCAGCCAAGCAGCCCTGCATCTGAGCAGCAAAGCTTGGAGTGGGAAAAGAACGTCGCAGGTCATCTGACCAACTTTCTGTTAGGCTTCAACCACCACTGGAAACCTGAGTGATTTCCCTGCCATCATGAAGGCAAGATCCATGGTGGATGGAGATCCAGAATCATTCATGCTGGGAGGAACCTCTGCAGGTGTCCAGGCCAACGTGTTGCTCACAGCAGGATCAGCTATGGGGTGAGAGCAGGTAGCTCAGGCCTTCCTTCAAGTGGAGCTTGCAAAACTCCAAGGATGGACATGGCACATGTGAGAAACTATGGACTAGGGTATTGTTTATTAATATTTATGTTAAGCTCAATGTAAAGGTTAGGCAACAAAAGATAATGAAAACGCTTATGCAAACAGCTACCAGACACAGCTGGTGCAAGATAAGATAACCGCAATACACAAACTAAACCAGACACCGCTGGTGCAAGATAAGATAACCGCAATACACAAACTAAACCAGACACCAGGGCAAACAACCCCATATAAGGACATATGAGTGAGGGGTCAACTATGGGACAAAGGAGGAAGACCACCAGGAGGCA